>NW_022286308.1:0-1877 GCF_004355925.1 Anarrhichthys ocellatus | reverse complement strand
ACCATAACCTGAAGAGTAAACAACAACAAACAATAAACAACAGACCAATACCATAACCTGAAGAGTAAACAACAACAAACAAACAACAGACCGATACCATAACCTGAAGAGTAAACAAACAATAAACAACAGACCGATACCATAACTTGAAGAGTAAACAATAAACAATAAACAGACCGATACCATAACCTGAAGAGTAAACAACAACAGACCGATACCATAACCTGAAGAGTAAACAACAACAAACAATAAACAACAGACCGATACCATAACCTGAAGAGTAAACAATAAACAATAAACAACAGACCAATACCATAACCTGAAGAATAAACAACAAACATTCTGATTCTTCTTGGAATCATTGATGACGAGCATTAAGAATGACGATATAGAACATAGTATATGTATATCGTCCATATATATATTAGTGCTGGGCAAGTTAACGCGTTATTATCGCGTTAACGCATTCATTAATTAACGCCGACAATTATTGTATCGCGCGTTAACGCAGTTTTTTAATTTATTATAATTTTTTTTTATTGAAAGACAAGAGACAATACATATACATAACAAGAGGATGACAAGAACAGTGGGATAAAAGCCAGCAAACATCCTATAGTCAGTTGTGTATATGTGTGTGTGTGTGTGTGTGTCCTTGAGCCTTTTGAGATGGGAAAAAAAAAAAAAATAATAATAATAATAATTAAAAAACAACAACAAAAAAAAACAGGTAAGTATTTTATAATTTATTATTATTGTAACAGACCGTCTCATGTTTATCGTTTTGTATTGGAGATATGATGTCCCTTCAGGGTTGCCGTAGAGAAAAGGCGACTTCCGCTTCTGGTCGATGGGGGGGGGGGGCAGAAATAAGAGAGAAGCTGCTCTCCCTGGAGACTACTGGACATCGCTGCGGTAAAGTCAGCAGACACTCAGATCTCCGTGGTCAACTCAGCAGACACTTACATGTTAGTGCACCAATATGCTGAAATTCACGGTAAACGCATTCAAACGGCACAGATCGGGAGCGAGCGAAGGACTTTGAAAGTTAGCGGAAAGATTAACGTGAGACAACATCGGGTTTTCAGAATAAGATACCAACAAAGTATGAATTATATTCACATTAAGTATAAAACATGCTACCTGCATCTCGTGAACCAAATGTTATTGACCTTTTGTTCATATAGCAGTACTTTTAAAATAAAAGTGCGCAATACACTACTTTTGAATTCATTATTGAACTTTGCCATAACAATGCGATTAAATATTTTAATCGTTGCCCAGCACTAATATATATATATATGGACGATATAGAACATAGTATATGTATATAGTATATGTATATATAGACGATATACTGGATACTGTGGAGTGTACAGAATGTGTGTTTTCAGCAGAGTCTCTGCAGGAGGAAGAAGCTCAGAGTGAATCTTTAAACTGGTAAACTGTCTGCAGAGAAACGGTTCTGATGTTCTGATTGGTGGAGATGTGGTTGATGATGAAACTTCATGAAGCACGTTTCAATAGAAAGCTGATGGGCCCGAGAGGGAGAAAAACCCAGAACGACATGTTTGTACTTCGATATCTGAGGACAACACATTAACCACGGCAACTAGAACTCTAAATTTCCTCACAAAGACACAAACACGGCTCACACACAAACACTACGTCTCACCTTCGATTGCAAACGGTTTCCCGACTGTTGCAAGTTTACAGTCAGCGTCGATGGAAACCTCGTAATCCAGAAGAGCTTTATCCATGATGAAGGCATCAAGGAGAGGAGGATCTGTCCTTCAACACAGAGCAACAAGGTTACTACACGATGAAGGTATCAAGGAGAGGAGGATCTGTCCTTCAACACAGAGCTACACAGTTAC
>NW_022286307.1:0-2951 GCF_004355925.1 Anarrhichthys ocellatus | reverse complement strand
AAGCACACAGCTAAAATAACAAAGGAGTGGCTTCGGAACAACTCTGTGACCATTCTAGACTGGCCCAGCCAGAGCCCTGACCTAAACCCAATTGAGCATCTCTGGAGAGACCTGAAATGGCTGTCCACCAACGTTCACCATCCAACCTGACGGAACTGGAGAGGATCTGCAAGGAAGAATGGCAGAGGATCCCAAAATCCAGGTGTGAAAAACTTGTTGCATCATTCCCAAGAAGACTCATGGTTGTACTAGCTCAAAAGGGTGCTTCTACTCAATACTGAGCAAAGGGTCTGAATACTTATGACCATGTGATATTTCAGTTTTTCATTTTTAATAAATTTGCAAAAATTTCTACATTTCTGATTTTTTTTCTGTCAAGATGGGGTGCTGAGTGTACATTAATGAGAAATAAAATGAACTTTTTGGATTTTAGCAAATGGCTGCAATGAAACAGAGTGAAAAATTTTAAAGGGGTCTGAATACTTTCCGTACCCACTGTATTCTCCCATTGCTGACTGGGTATTTGATCTTCTAGTTCTTTCTCCCATCTCTCCTTGATCTATATTCCTCTGCCCTTTGTAATTCCCTGGTAAAGTTTTGAAATGACTGATTTGGAGCTGCCAATGTATGCCCGTACTATTAATTTTATTATTTCATTAGGTTCCATAGTTACCTTATGTCTCTTAATTTCTTTTGAAAAGTACTGCCGTAACTGTAGATATCTGAAGAAATCATACTTTTCGAAATTGTATTTTTCCTTCAATATCTGGAGACTTTGTAATGTGTTTTTCTCAGTTATTGTGCAGAAAGAAGTAATATCTTGTTTGGTCCAGTACCTGAATCTAGAATCTATACTGTTTGGTTTAAATTCCGTGTCATATGCAAGCCATCTAAGTTTTCTTAACTGGGTCCACAAATTTAGTTGCTTTACAACGTCAAACTAGGTGTGCAGGGTGAATGAGACAATGGGGTTCAGATGGGCACGATAAGTTAACATTAATTTGTGGTCTGCGATCATTGCTTGTACTGGGATACCTTTGCATTCATTTTCCATCTCCTTCCACTTAGCCTCGTAACCATTATCACACCAAAGAACTATTATTTTTAATTGGGCGGAATGGAAATACTCTCTAAGGTTAGAGAGATATACCACCTCCCTCCTTACTGATGGTTAACGTGCTATATTTAACCCTTGGTTTCCTTCCGTTCCAAATGAATCTTGAGATCTGTCTGTCCCAGTCCTGGAATTGTCTGGCTGGGATTTTAACTGGTAGTGACATAAATAAATACAGTAGTCTAGGTAAAATGGACATCTTTATAATATCAATTCTCGCACTTAAATTCAATAGCGGTGTTGACCAATTACTTAGATCTTCTTAAATTTTTTAGTTTACAATTTCATAGTTTCTTTCATACAAATTACTAGTACAGTGAGTTAACCAAATTCCAAGGTATTTAATTGCTTTTTGTGACCAGTTAATGGGGATCTTTTGCTTTATAAAAGGTGAAGGATTGTAATTAAATGGTAATATTTGAGTTTTTTTGCATATTTAATTTGTATCCTGAATATGTACCGAATTTGTCAAGGAGTTCCAAAAGGTTAGGAAGGCAGTTATATGGGTCACGGATGTATAGTAATACATCATCAGCGTATAACGCTATCTTATGTTCCTTATTTCTTTATCAGAATTCCTTTGATATCGTAGCATTCTCTTATTGCTTGGGCCAAGGGTTCCATGTAGAGTGCGAAAAGGGTTGGAGAGAGGGGGCAATTTTATGCGGTCAGTAAGACGTCCAATAATAGAGCTTTAATACTGTTAATTGACTTTTCGGTGAAACCAAATTGTTCTAAAACCAAGAACAAATATTCCCAGCTCACGCAATCAAAAGCTTTTTCAGCGTCTAGGCTAACTAGCACAGCATTTGATTTGGTTTCCCCGATATTGTCTATAATATGAAGAGAGCGTCTAATATTATCTTGCGTTTGCCGTCCCTGGACAAAACCGGTTTGGTCGCTATCAATTAGGTCAGGAATGAAGTCCATTCTCCTGGACATGATGGATGCATACAGTTTGTAGTCCTGGTTTAAAATCCAAATCGGTCTGTATGAGCTACATAGCATTTTGTCCTTGCCTTCTTTTGGAATGACAGAAATAATAGCTTCACTTCATGAGGGTGGAGTTGACATATTTTCAAGTGTCCAATTAATGGAGTTCAAAAGTACTGGAGTCAGCTCTTCCTTAAGGATCTTATACCATTCAGCCGGTAAACCATCACTTCCTGGTGTCTTATTATTTTTTTAATTATTCACTGCAGTTTCCAATTCTTTTTTGGTAATCTGTGATGTCAAGTGGTCATTCTGTTGTTGTCCAATTGAAGGCAGGTCTATAGATTTTAGGAATGATTTTATATTCTCTTTAGTTTCTTGTTTTGGTTGTGAGTATAGGGTTTTGTAATATGTTTGGATAGTCTATTCTTGAGAAGACTGCATGGGGGGCAGAATAAAAAGTATAATCTTTTTCAGATGGATGCAGGTCCCTCCAAACGTCAAGTAAACCCATCTCATCCAAACCTCTTCTCAGCAATTTAGACTGCAGGGAGATATTTCTCTTATTATTAGATGTATCCCATTTATTACTTATTACCATGTTAAAATCTCCTGCACATATTAGTGTGCCTTGTGATTCTGAGGAAATCAGCTCGAGTATTTTTTTCATACTACTACTGTGATCACTTTGTGGGGGTATATAAACACAGATAAGTGTGGTCATTTTGTTTTCAATCTTTCCTTGCACAAGAACATATCTACCTTCACTGTCCCTAACCAAGTCAAAATTAATAGAATTATGTAATAATATACATAATATAATAAGACTCCTTTTTCCGGTTTTCAATGAGCTATAAAATGTGTTCTTGTATCCAAATTGCTTTAATTTTTCATGTTCATTTTG
>NW_022286306.1:0-2952 GCF_004355925.1 Anarrhichthys ocellatus | reverse complement strand
AGATAGGACAGCCCGCCGTCAATAGAAGAGCCATAAACTCTGAACTTATGCGGAAAGCTAATATTGACTCTCAGAGGGCGCATGAGGATGTGGTGGTGTATGCATCATTCGTCAATAGGAACTCTTTTCTCACAAAGCCTTATCAAATTTTAAAAAAGGATTTTACTACATTGCAGCACAACCTACACCAGGGGTCGGCAACCTTTACTATCCAAAGAGCCATTTTGCCCTATTTTCCATCAAATAAAATTCATCTGGAGCCGCAAAAGCTATTTGATATCACAACTTATAAAGTTTTATATATAGTTATATTATATATACAAAAACTGTAGTTTGTTGTATTTATGAAAATATAGAACAAGAATAAAGACAATTCTTGACATTTTATTGCTGCTTTACCTGTTATAACAATATCAAACTCTTATGAAGAGGAGAAAAAACTTGCTCAGTTTGCTGTAGCAGTTGAGAAATCGAGGTAGAGGATTTACCTGCCTGTGGGAATAATTAACATTTAAGATTCTGTTCATTCTTGCTTATAAATTATATTCTCTCTGAACATGCTTCTCTTTTTGGAGAACGTCATGTGAGATAACTTCTTCGATTAGCACAATGTTCATGCTCTTCTTTCTATTTCCTCGTCTCTCACCCGTGTGTCACGGTGTGTGTAAACCTCGCTCGAGTCAGGAAACTTGTCAGAATACCCATATTTGATTGGCTGAGCTGCATCACCTGATGTGATTTGCAATGCACTTGGCGGTGTGTTTCCTGCACCGCCGAACAAGTGCCGTAACAGCTGAATAAGAGGCGCCGGTTAAAGGCGCTTGATATGTGCCTAATATGTATAATTCTGAATTATCTATTGGATTTAGGTCCTGGGTCCGGATCCGGTCCGCCAGTTGAGGACCCCTGATGTAGACTCGGGGAGCCACAACAGAGGGGCTGAAGAGCTGCACGCGGATCCTGAGCCGCAGGTTGCCGACCCCTGACCTAGGATGTAACATTTTTATTTTCCAATTTTATTTTCTGATGTGATCTAGTGTAATTCTAAAAAGAACAACAACCTCTGTCTGACCTTGTCCAGTCTTATCTCTCTCATTACAGCTGAGTCCTGCCACTTGATGAACTAAACTCCAGGCTATTTGTGCTTGTAACCCTGCATGTGTGCGTGTGCCGGCTGAGGTTATCGGAAAAAGCCACAAAGCACACATCGATCAAACACACACACACACACAGATCCTCCCCTACTTCCACTGACCCCCGGCAAGTTGACACACAGTACAAAAGGCTAGCTGTTTATCGCACTCTATGAACTCTTAACAGATAAATATTTGTTGTTTTGATTACGTTACATGAGAATTTATGATGCTTGGGGGGGGGATTACGTCACCAGAATGTAGAAGGAAACCAAAGGGGAAAAAATAGAACATAAACATAAAAATAGAGTATAAACAACTGTGGCCTAATATAAACATACAGTATAAATCTAAAAATTAAACAAGATTAAGTTAAGGTCTAGAGTTTGTTTGTTTTCAGCAGTTATAAGGAAATAAATGTGTGAGAGAGAGATGATGTTGATGAAATTTAGTTGAGCAGGTATGATAAACCAAAGTATAGGACAAATTAAAAAATGCAACTGGTGATGACTTTAATGGAATCATCAAAGTTGTAATAATTCTTCCTGGTGGGAACATGTTTGTCTGTTCCAAAATTCATGGCAATCTATCGCATAGTTGTCAAGTGATTTTGCTCTGAACCACATATATCAATCTGTTGGTGATGCTAGTCAGTCAGGGCATCACCACAGTGGGATACAATAACCGGAACCATAGACTGCACATAAGAAGTGGACATAGTCACCGCGACGTCACCCGTTGGTTTGTGGACCGCCTTTATGAAGCCTCGAGATCGACGATTTCACCGTCGCCATCTTGGATTACGGCCATTGCCATGTTGTTGTTTTTTTGCAACTGATGAACGGAAGTTACCATATTTGGACTGAGGAGTGATGTAGAGACGCCGTATACGGCTCTGGTAGTGGCAGCGACCTGTCAATCACAGTAAGCCCGCCCTAAAGCATACCCTGCTTTATTGTATATTTGACTCTAAATGGACCATCATTTACTAAATGAACATCATGCCGTATTAAAGAAGACTTGAAACAAGCGATTGAGACCTCAAGAATCTATTGAGAAGTAGAGTCATTTTCTCATAGACTTCCATACAATCTGACTTATTTTTGCAGCCAGAGGAGTCGCCCCCTGCTGGTCGTTAGGGAGAATGCAAGTTTTATGACACTTGCGCATTGGCTTCACTTCTCAGAAGTGAAGAAGTTGCCGCCTGCCAGGAACCAGAAAACAGTATGTTCACGGTTGAATAGATCATTTTAAGCTGCACTATGTTTTCCCTTTACCTGTTGTGTTCTCTTGACAAACACCTGGAGACAGCTGAATTTCTTAGTGGGCAAGGCTACCAACCCACAGGGGCTTCAAAGAAAGTGAAGCCAATGCTGAAGTGCTTTAAACCTGCATTCTGTCTAATGGCCAGCAGGGGGCGACTCCTCTGGTTGCAATAAGAAGTCCGATTATCTAAAAGTCTTTGAGAAAATCACTCTACTTCTCACTTGATTAATTACTTAAGTAAACATTGTAGACATGAGTTTGGTGCCCTGCACATAGCTCATAGGTGAACATAGTTGAAAATGTAGCCGCTAAACGGCCAGATATGTTTTGGTGGAGACCAGGTGTACTACTTAGTAGTATATGTAGTATGGAATGATGAGAGAGATATGGGAGTTTGACGACATCACATACTGTGTGGGAATTTGCTAGAGTACTAAAAGCAGCCGACACCCAACACGGATGTTTACATGGTGATAGACGGACAATTACACGGCAATACATGTTGAAGATAGGACAGCCCGCCGTCAATAGAAGAGCCATAAACTCTGAACTT
>NW_022286305.1:0-2953 GCF_004355925.1 Anarrhichthys ocellatus | reverse complement strand
ACACACACACACATATATACATACATACACACACACACACACACACACACACACACACACACACGTGTATATATGTATATATATCCCGCAGAAGTCTCTGGGTGAGACAGGAAGGCAGAGGAAAGACAAGCAAGATGGCAGGAAGTCATATGAGGCCTGCGGGGAACCCACAGGAAGCTATAGCTGCCATTATTGACCCAAACGAGTTTCAGTGAGTTTGTGTGTGTGTGTGTTTGTGTGCTACACCAGGCCCAGCCTCACAAGTCAAAGACTGACCTTTTCTTGGTTGTGGTAAGTGATTCAAACACCAACTTCTTATTTTTAAAATAGGATGAGAATGGAATTAGCCATCGTCTGTCCCATACCAAATCATCACACACACACACACACACACACACACACACACACACACACCCTGCGCTCACACCACTTTGCAGCATTCAGATGAGTCATAGTATCCTCTTTGATGAGTCAGTCACTACTGCCTCTCCCTTCGTCCAAACAAGGCTTGACCACTTTAATGATAAGGCTGGCTCAGGGCAGAGAGAGCTGGCTTCACAACAGAAGTAGGAAGAGAACATTAGAAATGGGAAGCCAGTTGGACAAGCGCAAAGGAAAGAGGGAAGGAAATGGAAAGGAAAGGAAAAATGGCGTATCCCAGGGCGTAAGCCGTGGAGGAAACTCACTCGCCACAGCTCGGAGGGTGAAGAACATTTCCATTCCCTCCCATTACCAATTATTGATTGGCGTCCGGCTCAACAGTCACACCGGAGGGAACATTAGGAAAGGATTTATGTTTGAAATAGGCCGGTTTGGACTGTGTTTGGGAGTGGATGCTATTAAAAGGTTATGGGGCACAGATGCAGCGCATGCCGCTGGACAGCTGGACCACTGCCCAGAGTGGTTGGATTAAAACTGCCCCAAATTACGAGATGGAGAAAAAAAGAATGAGGCTCCCACACAGGGAACACTTTTTCGGATAGAAAAAGAGGACAGAGAGAACACACACTAATCTGACGTCTGCCTGCTCTGTGCCGGCCAGATGTTGGCCTATTAGACCTGATTCAGTTGCACCAGTCTGGCTAGATATACTGTACATTATATCCTCGCTCCTCTCAACACACAGATGGATGAAAGGCATTTTTTAAATCAGTATTTACTTGTCTCTTTTTAAAAAAACTTTACTCTGCAGCGCTTCACTGGGACTGCGTAGTTGCGTTCATTGTGCATGCGTCGACACATTGCGACTATATGCCGACCGTTCAACAGGAAGCGCAATGCATTCATTGCCATCAGCTGAAACTTGGAAATGCATGTCTAGTTGTCCCCAAACAAACTCACACTTCCTTCTTTTTGAAGAACCAAACTGCCACCAGTGAGACATGCATCCAAAACGGCTGAGCAAGCCCATTCTCAACCACCTAAATATGAGAGCAATTTCTCATTTGGTGGTAATATGTTATTGCCTTGACAAAGCAAAAATAAAGCTGTCCCTGCTCTTGAAGCACTGCCAAACTTCACACATGGCCTATATATCAACTATGCGTGCAAGCCTTGAAACGCTGGTGGAAAGAAACTGTTTCAAATGCACTCAAATCCCCCCAAAAACAAACCCAGAACGGCGGCACATTTGCTATCAGGAAATTCTGCAGCCAGCTGCAAATGTGTAGTTTAATTGATATGATCCATTAGCTCCTCTGATTTGGCTTTTGTTCGTTGTGTCCAAATCAGTGGGGATTGCTTCCAGGTTCATTTGCAGTGGGTTGTCAAGTTCAGTTGTTGGCACAGGAGGCTTTCATATGGGTTGATGGGGGACTTGGAAGCAGGTTTAGAACTTTCTCCAGGATGAGTTGTTGCACATTTGGCAGAGGAGAGGGAGTGTTTACACAAGGGAACAAAGATGGATCCCACACATGCTTATTCTGTCATTTTAGTTTTGTCAGGTACACACCAAGGACAATAACTCATTTATTTTGCTCCATTACTTATTCTATGCTAATGTTTTTTGCATGAAGTAGCAGAGAAGTTAGTAGAGGTTGCTGAAAGGTTAAACATTTGAGAATGCTTCCGATGTTTAGGTATGATGCAGCAGAGAGTTGAAAGCAGGTGAGGAAAAGCGCGGTTTTGAGATACCAGGACTTGTTGATATGGCTTAATATTACAATCATACAATCATGGCACAATGGACGAGTTAAGAATTGTCCGGCCAACAATTTTGAGTCAGCTAATGTCTTTTCTCCCACCAACAGTGTAGGCTGAGGCTAGTGGAGGATCCCATTATGGAGGCGAGGACACGTGGAGGCGGTTTACTCCTCCATTTGGCCCAGATCTGTCGCTCCCACTCCAGAGGCTCCATTGAGTCTCACTCGCCTCATCGGGAAAGGCTTTCATAACAATAATCCCTTTTCCTGTGGCCATGGAAACGCACTGTGTTATGTTATTCTCTATTTTTCTTTATTTCCTCCCCCTGTAGCACAGCTCCTCACCTCGCTACATTGGCTCTTCATGTCAGTGCTGTGTCCAGACAGAGTGACTGCTCGAGGTCTGGTTGTACTGATTTTTGGACGGCTGGTCAAACGTATCAGCATGTTGGCTGCTGGATCGGTAAAACAGAAGTGGGGGACCAACAGCTTGGCCAGATGATCATAGTTAGGTAGAAGCAGTTTCTGCAATGTCCAGCCAATCAAATCAGACATTAATCAAACTGTCATGGTGATGATCTAACTTAAATATCGCCGGACGCATTTCCTCTGCATTGGCACTAGGTGGGCTCAAGGCTCGGGGGAACTTTCGCACACACCCTAGCTTGGACCTATACTGGGGTTACGATTCAATAAGTAAGTAAACAAGCATGGTGATATATCGAGATTTTATAAATCCATCCATCCATTTTCCACCGCTTATCCGGGGTCGGGTCGCGGTGGCAGCAGGTCAAGCAGGCCGACCCAGACCT
>NW_022286304.1:0-2953 GCF_004355925.1 Anarrhichthys ocellatus | reverse complement strand
AAGAGTGTACACGCTATCCACTTAATATGCAGATAAAGAGTGTACACAGGTGTGATTTTCCAAAACGATCTACAATAAAGCAAGAACTTCCCGGATAGTTTCCTGATCCTCACTGACTGCATGTTGTAAAACGATGGGAAAATTAATTGAGTGAAAATATAATGAATTTAGGGTTTTATGTTGATGAGTAAATTCCACTCTTACTGAGATACTTTTAAATACTTCCACATATCTGGATGCATTACATGACTGACAGCTTTGAAGTTTTCTTGTCTATAAATGATGGTTTTCATTTCCAGAATTTTCTTTCCTGCATATATATATATATATATATATATATATCTATATATATATCTATATATATCTATATCTATATCTATATCTATATATCTATATCTATATATCTATATATCTATATATCTATATATATATATATATATATCTATATCTATATCTATATCTCACTCAGCTCAATTTGACACCAAGTTTTTTTTTTTCCATAGAAAGTCTGCTCTTTTTCCTGTTAAAGCTCCTTTTTAAAGTACGATTCCAGGACAAAGTCCTTGTAATATCCCTTCAACGTGTGAACTAAATCTCTGTGTGTTACAGGAGGAACTGATTTTGGAAATAGTCAATGATCCAAACTGTAAACCCAAACAATTCAGACACTCCTACCTGCGCAGCACCCTGGTCCTCATTCTGGTAACTCTCATGGTAAGACACGCACACGCGCGCGTGTGCGCGCACACACACACACACAATATCTGTAGTCTGATACCTAAAGAGTTTAGTGGGTGTGGAATACAGCGTGGGCTGAAGCGCTACCTGATAGGCATGATTCAGGGTAAACACATTGTCAGTAAATGTATCTCCCTGCACAGATCACGAACTGCTGACATGTTCACCTGCCCAAATGAAAGTGTTTCACAACCAAAAGATCAGTTTAATTTTCATGGAACAACAGCTGTAACTTCATATTATTGTCAGTCAAACAATCCTAATTATTTCCTGCTGATTTGGTAACATGATTGCATTCATTATAAAAAGATTGCTACGACGGTGCATTAGAAAGAACAAGCAACATTTGGTGTGTTTGTTTGTGTTCTAGCTGATACTGATCATTGGTCTCGCTCAAGCCCTGGTGGTGTTTCGAGTGGTGGCCGCCCCCTTGATGTCTGAAGGCAGCTGGGAGTTTATCGGGGATCATGCCAACACTGTGGCGATCATGCTTGGAGCCGTGCTGCACTATCTCACCATTCAGATCATGACCCGCGTACGTATACCTGTATCCTGATCCTCATGCTGCATTCACACGTCTGTATATGGGAAGAAAAAACACATTAACACATTATTCCAAGCTGTTCCTAGTGCTAACCTTGTAGCCACACCAGATAAGCAGCCTGAATTAGCTTCTTTTGTTGTGTTTAATATTTGCAGCAGTTCCTTACGAAGTAAAACCAGATACAAACAACTCCAGTGGTGGTGCATTTGCAGCCATTCTGCCCACAGTTTGTCAACATGTCTGAAGTTCTTTTCACCAAGTGGGAGATGTTGTTGGTGTCAGAAATTCTTGAAATCTCCAACTCCTCAAGATACCCTCACTTCGTTGTACAGGGCCCAGTTCCTGCACACTCAGCGTTGTGTTCATCCTGCGTTATATAAAGGAAGAGGTGTAACTAGTGTTAGCTGTCTCATCATGGGTCCAGGTGTGGTGAAAGAAAGTCACAGCAACGGGATGTCCTATGACCTCATCATCAAGTATGTTACTCCAGTATTTGAATCACAATACATTGTCCCGTGGAAACACAGGCAGTCTTAAATCACAGACTAACCCTAACCCTGCTGGAACTGAAGTGAATGGGGCCAAAGTAAAACCTCCTCCTGTCAAATAAAGCGCTGTCATGAACATGCTGCTATTAAGAGATCAGACTCAAAGCGTGTTTGACTTTTACCATCCTGCCTTGTATATGAGCACAACAGATTCTAGATCAAAGTGTCTTGACAACTTACACAAGTCAACTCAGAAGGGAGCTGAGGAAGGACAAAATAAACTAGAGATGGCAATTTGGGCCAGTGGCCCCTTCCTCACTTCCTACCACCTACTTTCGGCGCCCTTGCTCTGACCACAAGTGCAATAAATGTCACTTCTGTCCATCCTGATAGAGGGATCCTCCTTTGTCTTTTAAACTGACAGAACAATCATCCCACCACTGAGGAAACAGGAAGACGGTTCTGCATCTGATATTTGTGAACAAGCTTGTGAACACACAGCCTCCTGCTCTTAGTAAGGTCAACCTGCCGACAATGTAATAACTATCAAATGTCTCCTGTCTGTCTGTTCGTCTCTCTCACTCAACATCACCTGTAGGTAAACAGATGGGTGTCCCTCAAGCTGTGTCACATAGGTGAGAACAAAGTAGGAAACTTTGTTCAGTGTGTTGTTGATAGTAAACAAATGCAATAAAAGATCTAGAAATGCATACATTTCTCCATTGATTTAAAGCAGTTAATTCTAGTTAAAATATCTAAATACATTCTTTATATTGTGAGACCAAATCAAATATTCAAAGACATTTTGTCACATATCTCACAGTACATGAATGCATTGCCATATGTGTGTTTTCAGAGAAGACCAACTCATTTGCAGCCACAGAGAGGAACTTCACAGTCAAGATGTTCACCTTCCAGTTCTTCACTCTCTTCTCCTCACTCTTCTATGTGGCCTTCTTCCTGGGCAGGTACTCTGTCTGTAACTGTCTGTCTGTGCTCAGTGTGTCTCTTATAGTCCATCTACATGTCAGAGTGTCTGTCCATAACTGTGTCTCTGTCTGTAACGGTCCGTCTGTGCTCAGTGTGTCTCTTATAGTCCATCTACATGTCAGTGTCTGTCCATAACTGTGTCTCTGTCTGTAACGGTCTGTCTGTGCTCAGTGTGTCTCTTATAGTCCATCTG
>NW_022286303.1:0-2953 GCF_004355925.1 Anarrhichthys ocellatus | reverse complement strand
TGGAAGAAAACCTCTTCCAGAGTGCTCTGGACCTCAGACTGGGCCGAAGGTTCACCTTCCAACAAGACAATGACCCTAAGCACACAGCTAAAATAACAAAGGAGTGGCTTCGGAACAACTCTGTGACCATTCTTGACTGGCCCAGCCAGAGCCCTGACCTAAACCCAATTGAGTATCTCTGGAGAGACCTGAAAATGGCTGTCCACCAACGTTCACCATCCAACCTGACGGAACTGGAGAGGATCTGCAAGGAAGAATGGCAGAGGATCCCCAAATCCAGGTGTGAAAAGGTTGTTGCATCATTCCCAAGAAGACTGATGGCTGTACTAGCTCAAAAGGGTGCTTCTACTCAATACTGAGCAAAGGGTCTGAATTCTTATGACCATGTGATATTTCAGTTTTTCTTTTTTAATAAATTTGCAAAAATTTCTACATTTCTGTTTTTTTCTGTCAAGATGGGGTGCTGAGTGTACATTAATGAGAAATAAAATGAACTTTTTTGATTTTAGCAAATGGCTGCAATGAAACAAAGAGTGAAAATTTTAAAGGGGTCTGAATACTTTCCGTACCCACTGTATGTGTATGTGTATATATGTATATATGTGTATGTGTATACAGTTGTGTGAAAAAGTGTTTGCCCCCTTCCTGATTTCTTATTTTTTTGCATGTTTGTCACACTTAAATGTTTCAGATCATCAAACAAATTTAAATATTAGACAAAGATAACACAAGTAAACACAAAATGCAGTTTTTAAAAGTGATTGCCCCCTAAACCTAATAACTGGTTGGGCAGCAACAACTGCAATCAAGCATTTGCGATAACTGGCAATGAGTCTTTTACAGCGCTGTAGAGGAATTTTGGCCCACTCATCTTTGCAGAATTGTTGTAATTCAGCCACATTGGAGGGTTTTCGAGCATTAACCGCCTTTTCAAGGTCATGCCACAGCATCTCAATCGGATTCAGGTCGGGACTTTGACTAAGCCACTCCAAAGTCTTCATTTTGTTTTTCTTAAGCCATTCAGAGGTGGACTTGCTGGTGTGTTTTTGGATCATTGTCCTGCTGCAGAACCCAAGTGCGCTTCAGCTTGAGGTCACGAACAGATGGCCGGACATTCTCCTTCAGGATTTTTTGGTAGACAGCAGAATTCATGGTTCCATTTACCACAGCAAGTCTTCCAGGTCCTGAAGCAGCAAAAAGCCCCAGACCATCACACTACCACCCCCATATTTTACTGTTGGTATGATGTTCCTTTTCTGAAATGCCGTGTTACTTTTACTCCAGATGTAATGGGACATACACCTTCCAAAAAGTTCAACTTTTGTCTCGTCAGTCCACAGAGTATTTTCCCAAAAGTCTTGGGGATCATCAAGATGTTTTCTGGCAAAACTGAGACGAGCCTTTATGTTCTTTTTGCTCAGCAGTGGTTTTCGTCTTGGACCTCTGCCATGCAGGCCATTTTTGCCCAGTCTCTTTCTTATGGTGGAGTCATGAACACTGACCTTAATTGAGGCAAGTGAGGCCTGCAGTTCTTTGGATGTTGTTCTGGGGTCTTTTGTGACCTCTTGGATGAGTCGTCGCTGCGCTCTTGGGGTAATTTTGGCCGGCCGGCCACTCCTGGGAAGGTTCACCACTGTTCCGTGTTTTCGCCATTTGTGGATAATGGCTCTCACTGTGGTTCGCTGGAGTCCCAAAGCTTTAGAAATGGCTTTGTAACCTTTTCCAGACTGATAGATCTCAATTACTTTGTTTCTCATTTGTTCCTGAATTTCTTTGGATCGCAGCATGATGTCTAGCTTTTGAGGATCTTTTGGTCTACCTCACTTTGTCAGGCAGGTCCTATTTAAGTGATTTCTTGATTGAGAACAGGTGTGGCAGTAATCAGGCCTGGGTGTGGCTAGAGAAATTGAACTCGGCTTTCCAAAGATGTGATAAACCACAGTTAATTTATGTTTTAGGGGGGGGCAATCACTTTTTCACACAGGGCCATGTAGGTTTGGATTTTGTTTCCCCCTTAATAATAAAAACCTTCATTTAAAAACTGCATTTTGTGTTTACTTGTGTTATCTTTGTCTAATATTTAAATTTGTTTGATGATCTGAAACATTTAAGTGTGACAAACATGCAAAAAAATAAGAAATCAGGAAGGGGCAAACACTTTTTCACACAACTGTATCCTGTAACACTTAGCTTTGTAACATTTTCACACACTGCCTATCGCCTGGAATAGATGATGCTTCTTGCAACTGTCTTAATTTATGACTTTTTGTGTTGGACTCGAACCGGGGACGTTCCAGTTCATGATGGGAACGTAGAACCCCTGCCTCACCACAACGGCACATTATATTCTATGTTTTATGTGATTACCAAACAATAATTTAATCTGGAGATTAATTAATAACAGAAGTACTGTTTAGTTTCAGCACTATCATTGTTTTGTTCCCATTCTCTCCCAAATCTCCCACCAACCTCCAACTTTGCCGGGGGAAAAGGACAGCTGGATGCTTTTTATGAACTGTGTTTGAGCGAAGCGATAAAAGAGCCATATTAGGAGCTCCTCCTCTAATCCTCTATTGTTCTTTGTCTGTCCCCTGTCCCGCAAAGGGGCTGCTCTAATTAAAGACTAATAATTGTATTGTTTTAGAAAGCCTACAGAGACAGAGATTCGGCTCTTCAATCATTCACTCTCTCCAACCTACCCTGCCCATCGAGGGCTATCTCTCTGGATGAAGTCTATAACCCACTGTGACTGGCTGTTTCAGGGGTGTGTGTGCGTGCACGCGTGTGTGTGCATGCATGTGTGTGTGACATACAGTAGGAGGAGGAAGGAAAAAGCCAAATCTAAATTAAAACTTTAAAGCACCATTATTTAATTACCCCAAAGGCTGTGGATTTGACGGATTGCAGTGTGTGTGTGTGTGTGTGTGTGTGTGTGTGTGTGTGTGTGTGTGTG
>NW_022286302.1:0-2954 GCF_004355925.1 Anarrhichthys ocellatus | reverse complement strand
CTGAGACCAGAACTAGAACACACGGGTACACCGCTGAGACCAGAACTAGAACACACGGGTACACCGCTGAGACCAGAAGTCAAAGGGTTTTAAAAGTGAGACTGACTACGATGTAAAGTAGGAGCAGCAGAAGCTGTGTATGTAATGAATGTTGGATGACAGCATTGCTGTGACGTTCCTCCTGCAGGGTCTGATCTTTGTGGTGGACAGCAACGACAGAGAGAGAGTAGCAGAGTCTGCTGAGGAGCTCTCGAAGATGGTGAGTGACCCAAACACTTCAGTCTCAAAGCTCCGTTCTTCTGTCTTCTCATTGTTTCCTCTAATATCACCTCTTTATTCTATTTATCTACAGAACTCAGATATGTGGGAATGTTTAGAATGTGGAGCAGAGAGAACATGACATTACATAAATACATCCCTCTAGATTATATTCCTTCATATTTTGAATCGTCACCTGAAGGTTTTCCTTCACATGAATAAAGACATTTTTAATAAAGACAGGAATGAAGTGTTAATAATGAAATAACCGAATGTTTACCAGCAGGAAATGCATCACACAATCTATGACATCATCGGTCACATGACTCTCTGTAGATCTATGATATCGTCGGTCACATGACTCTGTAGATCTATGATATCGTCGGTCACATGACTCTCTCTGTAGATCCAGGAGGACGAGCTGAAGGAGGCGGTTCTTCTGGTTTTTGCTAACAAACAGGATCTTCCAAACGCGATGGTCGTCAGTGAACTCACCGACAAACTGGGTCTGCACAGCCTTCGCAACAGAACTGTAAGGATCATATTAATCACACACACAGCTCACCTGTCCAGGTGTTGTCTGATCCCAGTGTCACCTGTCTGTCTGTGTGTCTACAGTGGTACGTCCAGGCCACCTGTGCCACTCAGGGTACCGGTCTGTACGAGGGTCTGGACTGGCTGTCCAATGAGCTGTCGAAGCACTAGACCACCTGACAGGAAACAGGAAGCAGCAGACTGATGTCATCGTCGAGTGATGTCATCGACGGGTGGCTGTGTACAAAGTGATGAAGAGGAGGGGGGGGGGGCGTTTACCCGAACTGTTTTTTGTTTTTTTAAATTATTAATGTGTCGACTGTAAGAGGAAGTGATGTCACAGACTCTGAGCTCATCCTCTTCTTCTGTTCTTCCTGTTAGAGTTGTTCGTTTTCTTTTATTCCGCATGTTTCAGAATCATGTGACAGGAAATGATGAATGGGAGGGGTGTGGCTTTTCACAGGTACAGTGTGCCTGTGGGCGGGGCTAATTACAGGTGACAGTTTCCAGGGGGCGGGCTTATCTACAGGTGACAGTTTCCAGGGGCGGGCTTATCTACAGGTGACAATTACCTGGGGGCGGAGTTATCGAGAGGTGATAGGCATGGTTACCTGCAGGTGACATTTAACCCCCTGCCCACATAACTACAGGTAGCAGGGGGCGTGGTTACCTACAGGTGACAGTTGGGGGCGTGGTTACCTACAGGCGACAGTTAGCTGGTCGTGTGACTCATTCCACTGAGCCTGAAGGCCTCGTCATTCCTCCACAATGTGAAGAAGCAAGACGATGATGCAATAAAGGTTTTTTTTTTCTTCTCAGCAGTTTGACAGATTTTTGCTTTTATAAAAACTTGAAGGTGGAAAGAGTCAAATATTTAAGTATTTGACTCGTTTGTGTTAAAACTTTTTTTTATGTCCCAACATGATAAATTTGTATTTGAACAAATCAAATGTGTTTTCATGAGAACATTTTGTGATCAAATTGTTTGAATAATACAACATTCACTTTAATCAATAACAAAATAACTACAATTATGTTTCATTGGAAACTTTTCACGTTAAACGTTTACATTTTAATATGAATTGTTTCTACATCTTAACATTTGAAAGAGTAGCTTCAAAACTTAAGATCTGAACTGTGATGAAACACATTTACATTTCTTTATATATTTATAAAATTACTTATTTCATTTTTTTAAATCTGCTCTCGGTCACATTTAAATAATCCACGAGTAGTTTTGAAAGAAAAAAAAGATTCAGTCCTTTAGAATAAAAGCAAAGAAATTCAATTGTTTTCAGATACATTTTGGTCAAATATCTCAACAGTCACAACATGTTAATCTTTATTAATCTCAGTTTAAATTATTCAGTTAAATACACAAAGCCTTATGAAGAGTTTAACAGAGTTAGACTCTAATGACTTCCAGCTGCAGACCAACCGATGACCTCACTTCCTGTGTGTCGCTCTCTAAGCGTTGATTGGTTCCTGCTGGTTGTTCTGACGTTTGACCACAAAAACCTTCTGACCGGAAACCGTCACCATGTAAACAAAGTCCTCCAGAGTCACTGAGGAGAGAAGACGGAACACAGGTGAGAGAGAGAGTCACTACAGGTGAGAGGGTCGCCTCTCCTACAGGTGAGCGGCTGGCCTGGAGACAGTGTTGGTTACCTGACATGCGTTTGAAGGGCGGCTCAGGTGATCCAGGTAACTTAAATCGACTCGCTGTTCGAACCATCTGCATCATCACCGCTGCTGTGTGCTCATCGTTCTCCAGCTCACCTGCTGACTGATGACACAACCAAACATAACTTTATTTAAACACCGAATCCTTAAGCAGCTCATAACGATTCAGGAAATGTATTTTGCATTAAACAGATGCAGATAAGCGTCAGAGAGAGAATGTTAGAGAGAGCGCTAGAGAGAGCGTCAGGAAGTTGAACTGAGTCTGTTTGTGTGTTTGTGACTCACGGCCAGAACCCCGTCCTCACTGATCACCAGGTACCCGAGCTGATCTGGGATCCGCTCCAGACCTGCAGTCAGACCAGCTGTCGTCTGTCAACCACAGATATGGAGATCAGCTCACAAGAGGTGATCATTATATACACATACACATATATATATACACATACACATATATATACACATACACATATATATATACA
>NW_022286301.1:1350-2955 GCF_004355925.1 Anarrhichthys ocellatus | reverse complement strand
CTCCTCCTCAGTCCAGATATGGTCACTTCCTGTTCACTGGTTGCAGACAACCAAGATGGCGACGCCAAAACACCGAACTCGAGGCTTCAAAACATCAGTCCACAAACCAACGAGTGACGTCACGACGACTCCGCCCACTTCTTATATACAGTCTGCGGTTGTAGTCTGCTACTGCCGTTCATAGTGGGAACGTAGCATAATGCTCCTCGTTCATTTGTAACATGAATTAAAAGATGAAAATGTGATCTTGTGTGTTCAGGAGCAGCGCTTCCTCAGCTGCTCGTCCCTGAAGAAGGACATCAGCCTCCACTGGCACACGCTGACCATCTTCCTCTGCACGGCGTTGTTCCTCAACGCCTCCGCCGCCGTGCTCGTCTCCAGCGGCCTGTCTCTCCGGAGGCTCCTGGGCAGCCGCAGGGACCCCGAGCTCTGGGCGGACGCCCGGCGTGTGGCTGTGAGCGTGGCGGCCGTGACGGTGGCCTACGTGCTCAGCTTCGTGCCCTACCACGTGGTCCGCACGCCGTACACTCTGACCCAGACCAGAGTCATCACGGACTACCCCACCACGAGGCGGCTGTTTCTTGGGAAGGAGTCCACGCTGCTGCTGAGCGTGTTGCACCTCTGCTTCGACCCGCTGCTCTTCTTCTACCTCTACGCGCCTTTCAGGAGCACTGCCCGCCGGATGTACCGATGTGGCGGGAAGCGGACGGGCGGCGGCGGCGAGGAGGAGGAAGAAGAACGGGCTGCAGAAGGAACGATGGAGGCTGCAGGAGGACGACGTGTAGACACAGATATTCATGATCAATATCAAATATAGAATTACAGTATGTAAACAAACACACAATACATGCTTAGCCTAGCTTAGCACAAAGACCGGAAGCATATGGAAACTGCTAGCCTACAATCACACGTTTCATCAGCTCCCGATGTGGACAACAAAAACTATTTTTGAAATGTTATTTAATCTTATTTAATCTTTAACTTTCAGAGAAACTGGAGTAGAACAGACCTGCTGTATGATCTGAATTATGATTTACTACAAACACACATTAAAATGTTGTTTATCAATGTGTGACTCCAACCTTTTTCAGAAATCTTCATTGAAAAAAACAACCAATCAAATAGAGAAATATGAATAGAGTTCAGCGCGTCATTATGAATATGTGACCAGCAGGCGGCAGCAGAGATCCGTGAGCCTCCATCAGTGACCGTAAACTTTACAACAACTTTAGATTGTTTCATAGAACACGCTGTCACCTGATCAACATGCAGAATGTATTCAAACAATGTGAGAGAAAGAAAAGCTCTGACTAAAATACAATGATCATACAAATAAAATCTGTTAAAATGACATGTTTAAAAGTGAATCATTTGATATTAATATGAATATAATATGTCATTGCAACATGAAATGTTTTTTAAACCTTTTTAAACTTTACATTGTTTAGTGTCTTCATAGTGTCGTTTTCTGTCTCTTCGGGCTTGTTGCTCATCTATCTGATGCGATGTCTGTCTTTGCAGGTGTTTCGCATTTTTGTATTTGTTTTAGTTCCTTTAGTGTCTCTTTGTTGTGGTGTTGTGTCTCTTTGTTGTGGTGTTGTGTCT
>NW_022286301.1:0-1340 GCF_004355925.1 Anarrhichthys ocellatus | reverse complement strand
TGTCTCTTTGTTGTGGTGTTGTGTCTCTTTGTTGTGGTGTTGTGTCTTTTTGTTGTGTCTTTGGAGCTGTTCTGCATGTATTCGTAGTTGCTTTGTGTCTCTTTATAATCTTCTTGTGTCTCCTTGTAGTTGTTTTCTGTGTCTTTGTGGTCGTTTAGAGCTCCTGGTTGGTTCGTGTCTATTTACGGGACGTTGTCGGTGAAGACCAGCCTGAGTGCAGTAATGCATCCGAGGACATGTGGACATCTCGATGATGTAATGGAGGAACGCGGAGCCAAGGGCCCGGCCCTCACGTATAAAAGGATCCTCAGCAGCTCGTAATGACGGTTAATTATGTCTCACGGTGCTCCGATACAAACTACAGTCTGACCGTCAGAAATAAACTCAGCTTTTAAACGTGGAATCTGTTCTGAGACGGAGTGAAGAAACGTAACTGAATCAGATAATCTGTGTTTATTGTAAACTGGTTTATTGGATTAAGATTTAAAACAAGACACGAACCAGAGAAGATATGCAGAAATATGTGAAATACAGCTTCACACTATGACATAATCTATATATATATATAAACATCAATCATCGATGTATGAACACAAGCAGAACAGACAGAAGAGTTGTTGAATGTTTGTGAGAGATGCGAGGTTCAGATAAACAGGATATAAAGGAGTTAACATGCTGCACACACGTTAACGCAGCAGGAATATTAATCCAGAAACATCACACAGTAACAAAACACATTCTACACCATTATACCTGTTTATTTTACATGTTTTCTGTATGTTTGAAACATAAAATGATCAGATTCGACCATGAATTGACATGTCTGATGTAAAATAACATGAAAAACCTGCAACTGTGAAGAAGAAGTACAATATAAATGTAATACTGTAAATACATTTCTAAAGTTAGACACACACGGTTACAATAGCAGTACATCAAGTAGTATATCTGTAAAGTCACACTCTCAGGGAACATTTTACTGTGGTAGTAGTACTTGTACTGCAGTAAAGGTTCTGAATACTTCTTCCAGCACTTATTGGAAGTTGTATTTTTGTCCTCTTTTGATGAAATAAAACATATAAATACTGTAAGTATTTGACCCGAGAATAAAGGATGAGGAGATGTAGTATAGTAAAAAGTACGATAGTTACCTCTGAGATGTAGTGCAGTATAAAGTACAACATGTACCTCTGAGATGTAGTACAGTATAAAGTACAACATGTACCTCTGAGATGTAGTACAGTATAAAGTACAATATGTACCTCTGAGATGTAGTACAGTATAAAGTACAATATGTACCTCTGAGATGTAGTACAGTAAAAAGTACGATAGTTACCTCT
>NW_022286300.1:0-2956 GCF_004355925.1 Anarrhichthys ocellatus | reverse complement strand
CTCTCTCTCTCTCTCTCTCTCTCTCTCTCTCTCTCTCTCTCTCTCTCTGATCCCCTCAAATCTCTTTCATTGCACACTCAACACCACAAACTGCTCTCTGTTTTACTGTCACTCATCTGGGGATCAGTCAGATCTTGTAACTAGCTCACCAGAATAATTCAGTTGCTCTGATTCCCCCTTCCAGCCGAGCACTCTGCCACAGGGTACGGTGAACCTCAATCTGTGCTCAGACGTCGCGGATGCAGAGCCCAAGACGGGCCAAAGAAACGCGCTCTGCATCGTCACACCGGAGCAGGAAATATTCATCCGTGGGGACAATAAAGAGATCATTAATGGGTCGGTATATAAAACTGCAGAGAAATTACAGGAGCAGCATGTAACAAGGTTTCTCTGTAACCGATGTCTTTCTTTTACCAGGTGGACCGAACAGCTCGCCGTCTATCTGCGGACTAACCGGCAGACTCAGAAGAAAAAACGCAAAGTGGAACCTGTTGCCACCCAGGTAGCAAAGCAAATGTCCATCAAATTGCCATTGCCATACAATTCAATATAGATATTCATGGTCCTCAGAGGATACATCATGTTGTTTTTGGCGACCCGCTAACCTTTCGTCTTGGATCATCAAAGTTTTTGCATTTCATGCTGAGGGGAACATTGATATAAAGCATTTGTTGTTGAGAAACCACCAATGTCAACCTCCTGGTAACGGGAAAGTACAAGGCAGAGGATCACCAATCAGTATGATTCATCCTCTGGGCACCATGAATGAACCAAATAACATTGCTATCCATCAAGTCGTTGAGATATTTCAGTCTGGACCAGAGTGGTGGACCAACCATTGCCGTCCTTAAAGCTGTTAGCAAGGCAAGAAATATGAAACTCTTTTGAGCAGAGTTTCATGTTCTCCAGAGGATGAACCCTTTTCCATTTTGGCTTTTTTCTCTGTTGCTTCCAACAAGCTTTCGTTTAAATGTGTGGAATTGTGCTTTTCTGTGCTTTTATATTTGTAAATTTAATTATGACAACAACTAAAGATTCTTTTTTTTGCGTATTAGTCTGCCGATAAATTTTAATTGATTAACTGTTCAGTATAATAATGTCAGATCACAGCATCAAGTTGCTTGTTTTCAATCCTAAACCTTAAATATAAAGCAGCAAATCCTCACAATCAAGGAGCTGGAACAAGAGGATATGGGGCTGTAACTTTTAACTGGAACAATTAATCTCACATTAATCTGAAAATGATCAAATAGTTATCAAATAATATATTAACTGATGAATCATTTCAGCTCTAAACTGAATCAGTTTTGGTTTTGGACTGTTGGTTCTATAACTATCATCTTGGGCTTTGGGGAATTGAGATGAGACATGAATAAGAAAACATGTTATTGAATGTTTTTGTTTGTTTAAACATTAGGATCCCAGTCCAGCAAAAATGGCTGCAACCGATCCCAGTTTTCCGTCCTCTCAGAACGCTGCAGAGTCCGGCTGCGGTCAGTGGAAGGAAAACCCTCAGCAGGGCAGTGGACCGGGTGAAACCCTCATGTATAATGTCCCAGATCCAGATCCCCGGGGCCCGGACAAGACCCCTGCAGGTGCCGCAGAAGCAAAACACACACACACACATACCCAGGCTTTTATGTCCGTTAGCCAATCCCAGCCACTTCCTGTCCTCTCTCTCACTGTCCTAACGTCCTGCAGATGTTCTCACACTTCCAGCTTTGTTGTTTATACATTTCATTTAACCCTCGTTTAACCAGGCATGTTGACCCAGCACTGACTTGTAATCATGGGAACAGGCTAGAGGAGCTGAAGCAGGAAGTTACATAAACAGAGACGAACAGACAGAAACACACTGTGAGATGTGCAGGAAAAACGTCTGTTTTTAAGCTTCGGGCATCATAAAAGCCAAACATGATCCATAAAAGAGCTCTTAAACGTCCTAATTAGCACAGGGCAGGTATTCTCTCCTTAGTGGAGCTTTGTGCTGCAGCACCCGTCTGGCGTCAGACTTATTGCCGGGTCTGGACAGGTCCTGTAATAAAGGTCTGGATTAACTCCTGCTGACTATAGGCTGCTTCATTAGAGTGATGGAGGATGTGCATGAGTGAGGCCGTCTAGTGGAAGATGCTCAGTCAGGGTTCCCTCCTGCCATCGGATTCCTGGACCATCATTGAATTCTTTAAGATGAAACCGTTCAGACCGTGTAGTGTAACCATTCAACCTCTTAGACAGACAACATTAACAGACTCATACAGTCAAATATTTATACATCTTGTTGGGCTGTGCTGAAAAGCTTTGACGCCTCATTCATCACGTTGACGTTCAAATTCTAAATCTACATCGATATGCTGCGCAGCTTTTTTTAAGTGTTTCTGGTGTTTTCGTCACAGTTGCAGATAAAGATCAGGTTACACTATTTGTTGAATTGTATTCTAGTCGTGGCTGCCAAGGACTGTTTCCAATTTCCCAACAACTCCAGAACCAAAATGTATTTAAAAAAAATAATTTCCAACATTCACATGTTTTTAGTCAACAAAATATTCTGCTTTAATCCATATTTGTTGGCATTTATTCTATAAAAATACATTTTCACACACCGAAAAAGATACTAACTCATTTAATTTGATGAATTACTTTCTTCAAATTGAGGATTTTTTTCGAGGATTCTTTGGGTTTTGTTTACGGTGATGTCGCCATAAGTAAAGACAACACACATTCAAAGCTACATTCAAAAACCTCAATAGAAGCTTTGAACGTAGAAAAATGACATTTAGTTCAGAGTGTTGTGTTTTATTCTTGTCATGTTAAGTCATGAATTATTTGTGGTTCTGGCACAATAATCATGAATATTAAAACACTTCAAACTTCTTAGTATTTTATCCAGAAAAACAGATTGAGATGCTTCGTTTAACTTTAAGGTGATTTCCTAATCCTGAGAGAAATACAGTTTATC
>NW_022286299.1:0-2956 GCF_004355925.1 Anarrhichthys ocellatus | reverse complement strand
CTCTCTCTCTCTCTCTCTCTCTCTCTCTCTCTCTCTCTCTCTCTCTCTGATCCCCTCAAATCTCTTTCATTGCACACTCAACACCACAAACTGCTCTCTGTTTTACTGTCACTCATCTGGGGATCAGTCAGATCTTGTAACTAGCTCACCAGAATAATTCAGTTGCTCTGATTCCCCCTTCCAGCCGAGCACTCTGCCACAGGGTACGGTGAACCTCAATCTGTGCTCAGACGTCGCGGATGCAGAGCCCAAGACGGGCCAAAGAAACGCGCTCTGCATCGTCACACCGGAGCAGGAAATATTCATCCGTGGGGACAATAAAGAGATCATTAATGGGTCGGTATATAAAACTGCAGAGAAATTACAGGAGCAGCATGTAACAAGGTTTCTCTGTAACCGATGTCTTTCTTTTACCAGGTGGACCGAACAGCTCGCCGTCTATCTGCGGACTAACCGGCAGACTCAGAAGAAAAAACGCAAAGTGGAACCTGTTGCCACCCAGGTAGCAAAGCAAATGTCCATCAAATTGCCATTGCCATACAATTCAATATAGATATTCATGGTCCTCAGAGGATACATCATGTTGTTTTTGGCGACCCGCTAACCTTTCGTCTTGGATCATCAAAGTTTTTGCATTTCATGCTGAGGGGAACATAGATATAAAGCATTTGTTGTTGAGAAACCACCAATGTCAACCTCCTGGTAACGGGAAAGTACAAGGCAGAGGATCACCAATCAGTATGATTCATCCTCTGGGCACCATGAATGAACCAAATAACATTGCTATCCATCAAGTCGTTGAGATATTTCAGTCTGGACCAGAGTGGTGGACCAACCATTGCCGTCCTTAAAGCTGTTAGCAAGGCAAGAAATATGAAACTCTTTTGAGCAGAGTTTCATGTTCTCCAGAGGATGAACCCTTTTCCATTTTGGCTTTTTTCTCTGTTGCTTCCAACAAGCTTTCGTTTAAATGTGTGGAATTGTGCTTTTCTGTGCTTTTATATTTGTAAATTTAATTATGACAACAACTAAAGATTCTTTTTTTTGCGTATTAGTCTGCCGATAAATTTTAATTGATTAACTGTTCAGTATAATAATGTCAGATCACAGCATCAAGTTGCTTGTTTTCAATCCTAAACCTTAAATATAAAGCAGCAAATCCTCACAATCAAGGAGCTGGAACAAGAGGATATGGGGCTGTAACTTTTAACTGGAACAATTAATCTCACATTAATCTGAAAATGATCAAATAGTTATCAAATAATATATTAACTGATGAATCATTTCAGCTCTAAACTGAATCAGTTTTGGTTTTGGACTGTTGGTTCTATAACTATCATCTTGGGCTTTGGGGAATTGAGATGAGACATGAATAAGAAAACATGTTATTGAATGTTTTTGTTTGTTTAAACATCAGGATCCCAGTCCAGCAAAAATGGCTGCAACCGATCCCAGTTTTCCGTCCTCTCAGAACGTTGCAGAGTCCGGCTGCGGTCAGTGGAAGGAAAACCCTCAGCAGGGCAGTGGACCGGGTGAAACCCTCATGTATAATGTCCCAGATCCAGATCCCCGGGGCCCGGACAAGACCCCTGCAGGTGCAGCAGAAGCAAAACACACACACACACATACCCAGGCTTTTATGTCCGTTAGCCAATCCCAGCCACTTCCTGTCCTCTCTCTCACTGTCCTAACGTCCTGCAGATGTTCTCACACTTCCAGCTTTGTTGTTTATACATTTCATTTAACCCTCGTTTAACCAGGCATGTTGACCCAGCACTGACTTGTAATTATGGGAACAGGCTAGAGGAGCTGAAGCAGGAAGTTACATAAACAGAGACGAACAGACAGAAACACACTGTGAGATGTGCAGGAAAAACGTCTGTTTTTAAGCTTCGGGCATCATAAAAGCCAAACATGATCCATAAAAGAGCTCTTAAACGTCCTAATTAGCACAGGGCAGGTATTCTCTCCTTAGTGGAGCTTTGTGCTGCAGCACCCGTCTGGCGTCAGACTTATTGCCGGGTCTGGACAGGTCCTGTAATAAAGGTCTGGATTAACTCCTGCTGACTATAGGCTGCTTCATTAGAGTGATGGAGGATGTGCATGAGTGAGGCCGTCTAGTGGAAGATGCTCAGTCAGGGTTCCCTCCTGCCATCGGATTCCTGGACCATCATTGAATTCTTTAAGATGAAACCGTTCAGACCGTGTAGTGTAACCATTCAACCTTTTAGACAGACAACATTAACAGACTCATACAGTCAAATATTTATACATCTTGTTGGGCTGTGCTGAAAAGCTTTGACGCCTCATTCATCACGTTGACGTTCAAATTCTAAATCTACATCGATATGCTGCGCAGCTTTTTTTAAGTGTTTCTGGTGTTTTCGTCACAGTTGCAGATAAAGATCAGGTTACCCTATTTGTTGAATTGTATTCTAGTCGTGGCTGCCAAGGACTGTTTCCAATTTCCCAACAACTCCAGAACCAAAATGTATTTAAAAAAAATAATTTCCAACATTCACATGTTTTTAGTCAACAAAATATTCTGCTTTAATCCATATTTGTTGGCATTTATTCTTTAAAAATACATTTTCACACACCGAAAAAGATACTAACTCATTTAATTTGATGAATTACTTTCTTCAAATTGAGGATTTTTTTCGAGGATTCTTTGGGTTTTGTTTACGGTGATGTCGCCATAAGTAAAGACAACACACATTCAAAGCTACATTCAAAAACCTCAATAGAAGCTTTGAACGTAGAAAAATGACATTTAGTTCAGAGTGTTGTGTTTTATTCTTGTCATGTTAAGTCATGAATTATTTGTGGTTCTGGCACAATAATCATGAATATTAAAACACTTCAAACTTCTTAGTATTTTATCCAGAAAAACAGATTGAGATGCTTCATTTAACTTTAAGGTGATTTCCTAATCCTGAGAGAAATACAGTTTATC
>NW_022286298.1:0-2957 GCF_004355925.1 Anarrhichthys ocellatus | reverse complement strand
CGGTCCAATGAGTGCACCTGTGCATACCTCACGTACGTGAGTGTGTGTGTGTGTGTGTGTCTATGTATGTGTGTATGCACCCCCCTGCCCCTGCACGGCTGTGCAGCAGAGGGTGTGTGACAGAAACTTGTCTGTGCAACAGGTCACTCTTACAAGAGACCTAGCGCCCTATTTCACTCTCGATTTCATTTTTTGTTTTTCTAAACTTTTATTTGTTGTTTTTAAGGTGCTTGTTAACACCTAATAACCATGGCCTTCCATGTAGGGGCATCACAATTTCGCAAAACACTCCAACATGTCTAACATGAGAATTATGAAGTTTATTCTTTTAAGTGCTGTGGCACCATGACCAAGGACATGGAGCTGTGTTGAACATAATTGGGTTGGCTGTGATCCATCCAGGAGCAACAATGTTCAACATAATATATTGTACATAAGTATACTTTTGCATCTACTATGAACTTATCATAATTCTCCGAAAAGCAATATGACACTATGAAGGAGTTGTAACAGTACGTTTATAAGTATGCTCATTCCGACTAGAGGATGTAGAGGGCAAATGCATAATATTGTGTTCAGCAGAAAATATCCACTTGATGCATCAGGTCAGTGTTGTGAGAAAGGACGCCTGCCTTGTAAACTCCTATGGGCCTGATTTGAACACAAAGGTTTTGCTCAAGCTGAATCTGCAATTGGGCGACTGCTACCATCATAACTCCATCTGATCATCCACAAAATGACTCAAATATCAAAACATGATCAATGCTAAAGCAGCACCGAAAGTAACAACCCAGTCATTACTTGAGACTGAAAAATGTCCTGTTCATCTTCAAAAGAAGTTGGTTTTCAAAATTGCGAGAATTCCGTCTCGCTCTTCTTGGGCTGAAGACTAGTCCTGATGCTAAACAGCCTTTCACAGGCCGCTGAGGCAGGTAGAGGTGTGTTGAGCTTCACACACAGCTTGCGCACAGCTGGGAAGGATTTCCCTAATGCTAACACTAATGCTAACCCTAATGCTAACCCTAATGCTGCGCTCTCGCGGCTCCTGTCAATCCTATGGTGTGGTGGCTAGCTAACGTTAAGTTAGCTAATGATTATAGCTAAGATGACTCAAATCAACAAAATCTCACAACTGTCAACACTTCCTCAGCTCACTAACTCGCTAGCGATCCTCGGGTGTTGGTCTTCGTCACCACCGTAGTTTGTTGCGGGAGTAGCAGGTGCTTCCATTTCTGCTTCCGTCATGAAATCAGTCATCGTAGAGTGGAATTATACTCATGTAGTCTCGCTAGCTATAGCATATAGCATCCTGGGCATTACTGGGGATCAAAACACGCGGCTTTGAGAGCACTTGTTTGCGATTGTGCATTAACGTGATTAACCAATGATTTAACTTGCAAGCTAGGACCACTGATTCACCAAACCTGCTTGCTTACAGTCTCTGTTCCACCACAGTCCCCGATGCTGGATGCAGCCTTGAGCTGTTCTGCGAGTGGTACATTGTTGTACAGTGTCGGCGATGCGGAGAACATGGGGAAAGCCGCTGCATGCTGTGCTGTTGGTAAAGTTCATTAGGCGCTTAATAAACTTATGGATGTGTTCATTACATCACCATGGCACATATTGTACTGACTCAGCATTCTGAGTAATGTGTGTGTGTTAGTGTTTACTTGCTCCCATGTCCTCTTGATGGCTGCGTTGCATACATGAGGGTTAAAGCACTCATAATGATATGACAGTGTTATTAGTACACCAGCATATCATTACTGTAGAACATGATGAAGGTGGACCCATGATAAGAACAGAGAGAATCACACACTATTTATCTTCACTGCTTCAGTTGATTGAATGTCTGATGATGAATAATACACACACACACACTGATCCGCCCACACACAGATTCACACACACATATTCAAACTAGTTCTATATGGTGATCTACACATACATGTATATACACATATATGGTACATGATACATGAGGGCATACAGTACATATATCCTCATATTAATGAGGATCAGTAGATGCTCTTTGGGCTTGTTTTTATCTTATTCTGAAAGAGTTGAGATCATTATTGTCGCTATAGATCTCATTGGATGATGCATTCATTAAGCCTACTGCCAGCAGCTCATTTAAAGACATATCATCTGATTGATTGGGGTGATGAGGCATTAAAATGAGCTGATACATTTACAACACTTACGCATTTAACTTGTCTGTGATATTTTGCGTGCTTCTTGTCTAGCCCTCGCAGCGGTGGAGGTGTTAGACTTTGCCGTGATTATGGTCTTGAATTCCTCATATGCGTTCATGATCATCTCCTGCTCGTCAGCGGAGTAAAAAGAGGCTCTTTCTTTGACTTTATTTGACATTGTACTGTTAGAAAATCATGGTTTCGGTGATCGACGCTTCCCCCTTTTGACGTAGGATGGGCACGCGCAATTATCCTGATCCTGATCGTCTGGTTCCAATTAACAAGACTGTTTGAGAGGATCAGCCTTGGAGAAACCGACATAGCCTGACATCAATCATCTCATTAATTTAGGCTGGCTAATAGGATATTTGATCGACTTTGCTGAACCACGTACGAGGAATGGGGCCATGGTTCAGTTTGGACACCTTTAACAGGGCCGTATGTGTGCATATATATATATATATATATACAGTGGGGAAAAAAAGTATTTAGTCAGCCACCAATTGTGCAAGTTCTCCCACTTAAAAAGATGAGAGATGCCTGTAATTTTCATCATAGGTACACTTTAACTATGAGAGACAGAACGGGGGGAAAGAATCCAGGAAATGACATTGTAGGATTTTTAATGAATTAATTGGTAAATTCCTCGGTAAAATAAGTATTTGGTCACCTACAAACAAGCAAGATTTCTGGCTCTCACAGACCTGTAACTTCTTCTTTAAGAGGCTCCTCTGTCCTCCACTCGTTACCTGTATTAATGGC
>NW_022286297.1:0-2959 GCF_004355925.1 Anarrhichthys ocellatus | reverse complement strand
GAAAGAATGCTTGTGTGCACGTATGAGTGTGTGTGTGTGTGTGTGTGCTTGCATGGTCGGCTAAAAGCTAGGACAGCTACTATCAGTATCTGTCAATGGACATGTGTGTGTGTGTGTGTGTGTATTTTGATAAAAGAGAATCCAATTAGCCCAGTTGCCAAAAAATGCAAATCTCATTAATATGCACTTATGAAAACATCATTCGGTAAAGGGGTACAGCATTTGGGTGAGTATGAGTGTGGCCATGTGTTGAACCCACCTCTCCCGACTGTCTGCGTCTCCTCTTGGAGTTAAGGAGGTTATTTTTTCGGGCCTGTGGTGGAAAGATTTTCAAAAAATGGGAGAATAGATGGATTAATGCTTTGTGGTTTTACAGGTCCCTAAGTTTTCTTATATTTTACAACAAAGGGATTCATATCTAACTGTTATTAATAATTGATATATATATAATATTATTATACAATACATGGAAAATAGAGAAAGTGTTAACTTCCAAATAATCTGTTTCAATAATCTACTGTACCCAGACCCAGAGACGAAAATAATGTCTTTACATCCAACCATACAACATAAAGATATGATAGATTATTCAGTAATAAATTAATAACAAATGTATTTGGTTTTGTATCTGGTTTGGTTTATTATTTTGGTTTTAAATTGATCATTCAAGCAATTTCCTATTCCTCTTTAATTTGTATCAAATCACAATTGTTTTTACATGATTCTTCCTAAAATGATGTAGAAATTACGAAGCTGTAAAATACATCACAAAGTTAAGAAAGTGAGTCACAACTTCAATGAAGAAACTATATGAAACCGAACCTGCTGGCCGATTGGTGAAGCTCCGCCTACTGCCAGCATTATGGTCCCGGTGTCTGCCAGAGTGCTGAATGACAGGCTGATCTCTGTGCCAACCGCTAGCGACAGACCAGCCAGCTCCATGTATCCCGGCTTAGAGAAACTGACTGTATACAGGTTCTGTGAGAAGTATTTAAGCATACATCAGTTAATAGACATATTGTTTAGTCCTAAATTATTTATATAACAGTCGGATGGAAAAGTAAAACAAGGATTTGAAAAGCAAAAGTAGTGGAAAAAAAAGTCAAAGCTTAACTCTAAGAGTGCAAGAGACAACTTTTAGATTCATGTCGTTTCACAGATGCACCATCAGTCACTTCTCATTATTTTGAGTGTGGTTTCAAAGTGAAAACAAACACGCACACACACCTTTGGAGCATAGCAGAGTGGTGAAGGAAGACAAAAGACGGATAAGGTACAGAAAGACCTTCACGATACATATACTCAACCCTGGGCCTTTATAATCCTCCATACAATCTTTATACACTCTGCGAACATGGCGGCACATTTTCGCGAATGAATGGCACCAGTGTGTAGAAATCATGGTGAATGCCTTGTATGTCATTGAAACACACTTCTACTTCCTGAATAAAGTTACGTACAAAAGAAACAGAGTGAACTGTGTGTGATGATGATAAATCACTTAAATAGCAGTGCGTAATAAACACGATTATACAGAGAGGTTTTAGCAGATTCTGCAAATACTATACTGCAGATCTATATTTCTACATATGTGACATGCAAGTAGACAGTCCTCTATTACCTCTGCAATAGAATCTAAGTGTTGTAAGAGTTTAAATATACCGCATAGCTGTAGAGAATCTTACCTCTACATTACATCCTTTAGTGACCCCAGTGTAATCTGAACTGCTGAGGAGACTATAGGGAGTCCTCGAGACTTCAATCTCCCGTAGACAGCCAGCATACCGCTTCAAAGTGACCTCCGACCTAGAATAGTTTTAGTAAAAGTACATACAGCTAAAGAAATGTCAAACTCCATGGCATTTCCTGTCTCTCAGTAGTGTAATAATGAAAAAGCTCAATTACTGCAGCAGGGAAGCTATTGCATCATGTATCCAGAAGCAGAGCGATGCTTGGATGTCAAGTTTAAATATGCCGTGTGTCCATATTAATAATGCAGATTGCATGATATTAATCAGTTTTCAGTAGCATAATTCAAGTGTATGTAATGGAAGGTACTGTCCAGGTTGCAGTATTATGCAAGAGGAAAGGGAAAATAAATTGTCAAATCAGTGAATTCAGTTGCTTGCAGTCCCACAAAAAATGTGTAGAGACACTTTGATTATAAAATAATATTTGAATATATTTATGGTAATGACTCAAGTAAGGCAGAGTTATAAATGTGAGAAATTCCGCGTAAATGTTTCTGAACTGACAAACATCAAATTTAGATTAATAAAGGACAGAGAAAGTGATTTCCAGCTGCCGCGTGGAGGAGCAGGAGCCCTCAGATGCCAGCCAAGACACAAACAAACACACGTCATCAGCTTGGCTAGCCTCATGCAGAGGGCAATATGAATCAAAATATACTGATTATAAGATGTCTTTATTTACCTGGCTGTCATGCTGTTAAGACAAAACATAATATCAAAGCATTAACAGACTTCACAAACACGGTTGTAACTAATGACTCATGTAAGCCTGTCAAGTCTTTTCAACGTTCTGCCCCATGGATTGTTTAATGACAGACTAAAAGATGTGAAAAGAGTTATAATTGGTTATGAAACAGATGAGGGGACTTGGCTTATTCATTCATCTGAAAAAAACTAAACCAAAAACAACAACAGTCAAGTAGCTTAATTTAACAGAAATGAAGTGTCATAGACATTTTACATTGAGAAAATTTGGTAAAAAATATTACATATAAATTAGAAAAAATTCCTTCATCTGCATTATCTTCAAAAAGTGAACAATCCTGCCTTCACTTTGAATGAAATATATCAAATATACATAACATATTACGGCCGGCTTTATAATAAATACATGTACAGTATATGCAACTGTCAAAATATTCACATGAATGTGTTAAATCAGTGTGTGTGTGTGTGTGTGTGTGTGTGTGTGTGTGTGTGTGTGTGTG
>NW_022286296.1:0-2961 GCF_004355925.1 Anarrhichthys ocellatus | reverse complement strand
TCTCTCTCTCACTCTTTTTCTCTCTCTCTCTCACTCTTTTTCTCTCTCTCTCTCTCAGCTCCATAAAGTTCCAGTTTCTCACCGTCCCGTCTGTGGAAGCTGAATCTTCTTTCAGCTCCGTACGTTTTAATCCTTCAGATATTCATGACTCATTAACTGCGTCTCACTTCTGGTTTCCACTGTGAGTGGCAGAGTCCACAGGAAATCATGCAACATGAAAACATTTTTGTTTCACGTTTTATGGGAATATTTGAGAAGACGTCGACAGCAGAAACAGCAGTTCAGTGAAATGTTCTTAATGTTGGAATTCATTCAGCAAAGTAATTCCATATCGCATAAAACAGGTTAAAAGCACCTCGAGCGAGCGTTAAAACCTTTTCTCTCAATTGATGATGTTTTATCAAATGCTGTTGTTTCCATAAACCTTTCTAATGCGATACTTCACAATATACTTAAAGATATGTGAATGGAGGAAGCACAGCTGTTGAGAACACCTTACACTCCAATAACAGGTTTCATGAAAGTCTCACTGGCAGTGTGTCTCACAACACTACCTGTCAACAAGAGCAGCCACACGCATCATGTGATGATTGACACCCGTCAAACCGCAGGGATTCCGATGTCGTTGTTTGCTGAGATGATTGACAGCTGCAGACAAAACGTACAAACTGAGTCTGAAGGTTTTTATTAAGAAAAGAAGAAACAGGAACTGGGTTGTGCGTCTCGTTTCCTGAAAATCGGATAAATGAGAAAATCAACTTCTTTAACTCAATAGCCACCAGCTTTGCTCTTCCCTTCAATGTTTCGTCTCTGATGTCTGTAGAGATCAATGTTTTGTTCAGACGTTCTCACTACCGACTCGTATCGACAGTCGGGCCCCATGCCGTCTGTTACCAAGGGGCCCGTCCACATCAGAAGATCTTCTGATTAGTGGACGGCCCGCTGTCCCTCTGAGCCACAGCGGCACACAGGAGATACTTCTGCTGTGTGGTCGATGGCAAGTGAGGCCAACCGCTCAGTTTTTTGCTTTTTGTTGCGACTTCGCCAAAGTTAAACAACACGTGATGCAAATATGCACATTGTATAAAAGTGTGAGGCTACCCTTCAACGTTAGCGCAACTAACGTAGTAAACAGGGAGAGAAGGTGCAAAGGGAGGAGCTATGGGTGGATGTTTGGGTCAAACCATAGACTGCATATAAGAAGTGGACGCAGTCGTTGTGACGTCACATAAAGGTCATGTGGTTATTTAACCAGAGAGGTTCAGCCTCTTGGGAGAATGAATGTGTGAAGTATATTTCATGAAGTTCTGGGCTGAGACGTGTTGAGATATCTAACATCAAACCATCATAAACCAAACCAAACATCTGTCCCCGCCGTGAGCTGGAACATATATTTACCTCTTTATCTTTCTTTCTTTCTTTCATTCAAATCAGTTGAAAGAGTGAAAACGTGAAAGAAAGAAAGAACCTTTTAACTGATCATGTCTGAATGTGTGGTAGTGACACAGTGATGAAGGTCGCTGCAGATGAAATGCCAAAGAATCTGTTTTAGAATTTAAACGAGGACCTGAAATCTATTCACTCATTTAGAGAAACTCCTCTTCCTCCTCTTCCTCCTGATCAACAACCAGCTTTCTGTTCAGAGGGAGAAAGCTCGTGTTCACCTCCTCTCTTTCTCCTCCTCCTGCTCTTTCATCAGCTTTCTTCACTGAAAAGGAAACCAATCTCCTGCTCCTCCTCTTTTCATTTTTTTTACCCGTTTCACTTGAAACAACTCAGACTTTGTGCTGAACACACCAACGTCTGCAATAACTACATGTAACCTCCAGTCTTCAGCTCTGGTTTGGTCCACCAGCTCATGAGAGAAGTAGCTGCTAGATGGTCCATGCTCTCTGGTTTGTCTACGTGTTCTCATTATGTGGATAAAAATAAGCTGTTTGATATCATACACTCGCACACATGCATTCAGGAGAAAGAGTTGAAACAGGAGCTGCAGCATAACTTCTCACGCTTTATGTTCCCAAAGAAAAATGTAAACAACTTCCTGCTAAAAATAACCAGGAGGCTCAGGCGCAGCGCTCCAGACAACACCTCATTATTGCATCGCTCAAAGCATCACATCTCAGCAGCATAGTGCTGCTTCTATCTCTGGGACTCTGACAACATGTGAGCACACATGAGAAGCCTGACTTCATGCTTCCCTCCAGACAACTCACAATCATCCCAGTTTACATTTCCAACTTCTGACCTCCAAGTTGTTGTGAGGAGGTCCAGAGTCATACATGAAGGTGATGGAGCCTTTGCAGTGGGGGGGGGACTAGACTGTGGAACGAGCTGCCTGAGGACATCCGGGCTGCAGACTCTTTGAGTTTTAAATGTCTTCTGTTCTTTATTGGAAAGCACTCGTAGACCAAAGTAGTGGATGAAATGTCGGAGGATCACCAACGTTCTTCCTGTCCATCCCGAGGGGAACGTGGACGTCTGTGCTAAGATTCATTTCAATCACCCAACAGCTGTTGAGATATGATGGTGCTGAAAGAAAAGTCTAATGATCACTGAAGTCAGTAGGGTTCATCCTCTGGGGAACACGAATGTATCAGCAAAACGTGATGTTACAATTCATCCATCAAACAGTCTGAAGCAGCGCTGTAGATTCATCTGCTCCTGAAGTTACACCTCTGAACAGAAGTCATAGAACTTTATTTTTGTGTATTTATAATCAACACTACTTGCCTTTCAGTACTCAAGTACCACTTTTACTAAGTACTAATACTTCATGTTAATCTTGCCCAGTGAGGTTACTTTCCTTTAAGGTTGACATTTAATTCCTCCCTCACCCTCTAACACGTCTTTACTGAAGGTAAACGCTTCTTCAGCGCCTCTGTCTCTGTCTCTCTCTCTGTCTCTGTCTCTCTCTCTCTCTCTCTGTCTCTCTCTCTCTGTCTCTCTCTCTCTCTCTCT
>NW_022286295.1:0-2961 GCF_004355925.1 Anarrhichthys ocellatus | reverse complement strand
GAAAGAATGCTTGTGTGCACGTATGAGTGTGTGTGTGTGTGTGTGTGTGCTTGCATGGTCGGCTAAAAGCTAGGACAGCTACTATCAGTATCTGTCAATGGACATGTGTGTGTGTGTGTGTGTGTATTTTGATAAAAGAGAATCCAATTAGCCCAGTTGCCAAAAAATGCAAATCTCATTAATATGCACTTATGAAAACATCATTCGGTAAAGGGGTACAGCATTTGGGTGAGTATGAGTGTGGCCATGTGTTGAACCCACCTCTCCCGACTGTCTGCGTCTCCTCTTGGAGTTAAGGAGGTTATTTTTTCGGGCCTGTGGTGGAAAGATTTTCAAAAAATGGGAGAATAGATGGATTAATGCTTTGTGGTTTTACAGGTCCCTAAGTTTTCTTATATTTTACAACAAAGGGATTCATATCTAACTGTTATTAATAATTGATATATATATAATATTATTATACAATACATGGAAAATAGAGAAAGTGTTAACTTCCAAATAATCTGTTTCAATAATCTACTGTACCCAGACCCAGAGACGAAAATAATGTCTTTACATCCAACCATACAACATAAAGATATGATAGATTATTCAGTAATAAATTAATAACAAATGTATTTGGTTTTGTATCTGGTTTGGTTTATTATTTTGGTTTTAAATTGATCATTCAAGCAATTTCCTATTCCTCTTTAATTTGTATCAAATCACAATTGTTTTTACATGATTCTTCCTAAAATGATGTAGAAATTACGAAGCTGTAAAATACATCACAAAGTTAAGAAAGTGAGTCACAACTTCAATGAAGAAACTATATGAAACCGAACCTGCTGGCCGATTGGTGAAGCTCCGCCTACTGCCAGCATTATGGTCCCGGTGTCTGCCAGAGTGCTGAATGACAGGCTGATCTCTGTGCCAACCGCTAGCGACAGACCAGCCAGCTCCATGTATCCCGGCTTAGAGAAACTGACTGTATACAGGTTCTGTGAGAAGTATTTAAGCATACATCAGTTAATAGACATATTGTTTAGTCCTAAATTATTTATATAACAGTCGGATGGAAAAGTAAAACAAGGATTTGAAAAGCAAAAGTAGTGGAAAAAAAAGTCAAAGCTTAACTCTAAGAGTGCAAGAGACAACTTTTAGATTCATGTCGTTTCACAGATGCACCATCAGTCACTTCTCATTATTTTGAGTGTGGTTTCAAAGTGAAAACAAACACGCACACACACCTTTGGAGCATAGCAGAGTGGTGAAGGAAGACAAAAGACGGATAAGGTACAGAAAGACCTTCACGATACATATACTCAACCCTGGGCCTTTATAATCCTCCATACAATCTTTATACACTCTGCGAACATGGCGGCACATTTTCGCGAATGAATGGCACCAGTGTGTAGAAATCATGGTGAATGCCTTGTATGTCATTGAAACACACTTCTACTTCCTGAATAAAGTTACGTACAAAAGAAACAGAGTGAACTGTGTGTGATGATGATAAATCACTTAAATAGCAGTGCGTAATAAACACGATTATACAGAGAGGTTTTAGCAGATTCTGCAAATACTATACTGCAGATCTATATTTCTACATATGTGACATGCAAGTAGACAGTCCTCTATTACCTCTGCAATAGAATCTAAGTGTTGTAAGAGTTTAAATATACCGCATAGCTGTAGAGAATCTTACCTCTACATTACATCCTTTAGTGACCCCAGTGTAATCTGAACTGCTGAGGAGACTATAGGGAGTCCTCGAGACTTCAATCTCCCGTAGACAGCCAGCATACCGCTTCAAAGTGACCTCCGACCTAGAATAGTTTTAGTAAAAGTACATACAGCTAAAGAAATGTCAAACTCCATGGCATTTCCTGTCTCTCAGTAGTGTAATAATGAAAAAGCTCAATTACTGCAGCAGGGAAGCTATTGCATCATGTATCCAGAAGCAGAGCGATGCTTGGATGTCAAGTTTAAATATGCCGTGTGTCCATATTAATAATGCAGATTGCATGATATTAATCAGTTTTCAGTAGCATAATTCAAGTGTATGTAATGGAAGGTACTGTCCAGGTTGCAGTATTATGCAAGAGGAAAGGGAAAATAAATTGTCAAATCAGTGAATTCAGTTGCTTGCAGTCCCACAAAAAATGTGTAGAGACACTTTGATTATAAAATAATATTTGAATATATTTATGGTAATGACTCAAGTAAGGCAGAGTTATAAATGTGAGAAATTCCGCGTAAATGTTTCTGAACTGACAAACATCAAATTTAGATTAATAAAGGACAGAGAAAGTGATTTCCAGCTGCCGCGTGGAGGAGCAGGAGCCCTCAGATGCCAGCCAAGACACAAACAAACACACGTCATCAGCTTGGCTAGCCTCATGCAGAGGGCAATATGAATCAAAATATACTGATTATAAGATGTCTTTATTTACCTGGCTGTCATGCTGTTAAGACAAAACATAATATCAAAGCATTAACAGACTTCACAAACACGGTTGTAACTAATGACTCATGTAAGCCTGTCAAGTCTTTTCAACGTTCTGCCCCATGGATTGTTTAATGACAGACTAAAAGATGTGAAAAGAGTTATAATTGGTTATGAAACAGATGAGGGGACTTGGCTTATTCATTCATCTGAAAAAAACTAAACCAAAAACAACAACAGTCAAGTAGCTTAATTTAACAGAAATGAAGTGTCATAGACATTTTACATTGAGAAAATTTGGTAAAAAATATTACATATAAATTAGAAAAAATTCCTTCATCTGCATTATCTTCAAAAAGTGAACAATCCTGCCTTCACTTTGAATGAAATATATCAAATATACATAACATATTACGGCCGGCTTTATAATAAATACATGTACAGTATATGCAACTGTCAAAATATTCACATGAATGTGTTAAATCAGTGTGTGTGTGTGTGTGTGTGTGTGTGTGTGTGTGTGTGTGTGTGTG
>NW_022286294.1:0-2962 GCF_004355925.1 Anarrhichthys ocellatus | reverse complement strand
TGTGTCCGTCCCATCAGGGCTGGCCTACTGTCGTCACCTGTCCACCGTGCGGACTCACCTGTCAGCTCTGGTCAACCACAACATCGTCGCTCCAGACAGACCCTGCGAGGCGTCCGGGGGCCTCAGCAAGGAGGTGTGGAGCAAGTACCAGAAAGACTGCAAGGTGGGAAAGACTCAATTAAATATAGATCGAGCTCTGGCAGAGAGCTTCAGAAAATACGACAACAAAAACAAGAATCTTCATCTTCTTCCTGCACCTGCAGGCCAGTGAATTTCAGCCAAGTCATCATTGAGTCATTGGTATGGATCAAGCCCCGGAGATAAGTCATGGTGATGTTGTGCTGTGCAAGCCTCATCTACAGTAATATATTTATAAAGTGAGATAAGCTTCACTTAAATCATTCCGTCCTCCCCTCGTATATTAAAAAGTGGATCCTCCTTTCCTGTATATTAGTTATAAGTCAGGACTCGCGTGCTGCTTCTTCACTCTAATGGAGATTTAATGAGTTTCGTTCCTCGTTACAGAGCGCAGTGTGATACCATCGTGGCTATTAAAGCAGCCGCTGTGATCTTTCAACGACTCCAACAAAAGCCATCGCTGCTAATTTGCACTCTATTCATATCTGTGCGCTTTATCTTTCTGCGCTCGTTTGTGTCTTTTCCCTCTCAACAGGTCACAATCACTCTTCCTCTCCTTCCATTATTGACGCACTTCCTCTTCCCTCTTTGTTCCTCTCAGCACTCACTTCTTCTTCTTCTTCTTCTGGTCTGTGCGTAGAACTATAAGGAGCTGGAGCTGCTTAGGCTGGTTTATTATGGCGGCGTGCAGCATGACATCAGGAAGGAGGTGTGGCCTTTCCTGCTGGGACACTATAAGTTTGGGATGGGCAAAAAGGACACGAGCCAGGTACAACTAACGCCATCTCTTCATGTGTCTCTTCATTTGAAAAAGAAAAAGCAATGTGTGATTTTTATTTACTTTTTCTGTGTGAAGATTGACGCAAAGATCAGCGAGCGCTACCAGCAGGTGATGCGTGAGTGGAAGGCCTGCGAGGTGATCGTCAAGCAGAGGGAGAAGGAGATGCAGTCGGCCATCTTTGCCAAGCTGTCGTCGGGCAGCAGCATCGACAGCCACGTCCTGCGACTCGTCCACAGAGACTCCACGCTCAGCAACGAGGTGAAGAACTAAAGCAAGATAAAGAATGTTTGTTACGCAGCCAAACAAAACCAACCGATAACCCGTAAAACATCTGAGCAACTGGAACACTTAAAGAGGAACGCCATCAAATGGTCTTCTGAGGCTCTCTGTGCATTCTTCTGGTCTTAAAAAGACAGATTACTATACGTTTATTTGTGTCTGGTTTAAAAAGCGTGGGAATAAATGTGAGCAATCAGATTCACCAACAGAAATAAATCGTATTGTGTTGACAACCTCGGTGGTGAAATCATAGCGATCGACATGCTGTGATTTGCTGTCTGATCCAGCAGCCTGCGTCACTGCCCTCTCTTCTCACGTCTCTCTCTTCTGCAGGTGTTCATGTCTGTGGATGAGCCGGATGCAGGGAGCCAGGAGACCCCCAACGGAGAGGACGGCACCCCCACCATGACCGCCCTGGTTCCCCCCGCAGCCCAGCCTCCGGAGGAGCGCCCTCTGGTGGAGTTCGACTCCCCCGACTCGGGTCTCCCCTCCTCCAGGAACTACTCGGTGACCTCTGCTCATTCCCAGATCCTGTCCAGCATCGACGACGGTCAGAGCACGGAGGAGGAAGGGGGGGCCGGGGAGGAGGGCAGGACTTCAGGTGTGCTGGGGGGCTGCATGGGTCCTCTCACTGAGGACAGGCTGTGCAGTCAGCTGGACAAACTGGTGACCAGCGGAGCAGCTACAGAGGCGATATCGCCGTCGCTCTCCTCATATACGGTGTGTATAGTGTTTGAATAGGTCTGTTCACATCACCATTTATCGATCTGTAGTCTGCAACTAGCGGGCGACATCGTGACTTAAAGGCCAAAGAAAGCTGTGATTTAAACCTGCTAATGTTGACAACTCTGCTTTCTGTATGCAGATCGAGCTGCTGGACACGGTCGCCCTCAACCTCCACAGGATAGACAAAGACGTGCAGCGCTGCGACCGCAACTATTACTACTTCACCACGGCCAACCTGGAGAAGCTACGCAACATCATGTGCAGGTTTGTAGAAGAAGGAGATCCTTCAATTAAAACTGCTAAAGGTGTGTGTGTGTGTATATATATATATATATATACATATATATATATATACATATACATACAGACTTTGAGTGAGATTTGTTGGCTCACGTTTGTCGTGCGTCTCCTCCTCGTCTGCAGCTATGTGTGGGAGCATTTAGAGATCGGCTACGTTCAGGGCATGTGTGACCTGCTCGCTCCGCTCATGGTCATCCTGGATGACGGTGAGAACAAAGAATCTTCTTAATATCTCTGTAATTATTGTTGTAAAGGAGCTGCTACAGAATTGAAACTAAAATGACTCATTTATTCAAACTTTTAACTGGTCGTGAATTAGTCTCAGATTAATCCTGATCCTCAATTTCAAATATTATTTGTTGCTGAAAAACAGAAAGAAATGTGAGCGAGTTTGCGTGCTGTCCGGGCTACATGAGCCTTTGTTCTTCCTCTGTGTCAGAGTGTTTGGCCTACAGCTGCTTCACTCAGCTCATGAAGAGGATGAATCAGAACTTCCCTAATGGTCGAGCCATGGACACGCACTTTGCCAACATGAGGTCACTGATCCAGGTGACCGATCACTCTTACTGTGTGTCTGTGTGTGTGTGTGTCTGTCTGTCTGTGTGTCTGTCTGTCTGTCTGTCTGTCTGTCTGTCTGTGTGTGTCTGTTTCTGTGTGTGTCTGTCTGTCTGTCTGTCTGTCTGTATGTGTCTCTGTGTGTGTGTCGCTGTGTGTGTGTCTGTGTGTGTGTGTGTGTGT
>NW_022286293.1:0-2964 GCF_004355925.1 Anarrhichthys ocellatus | reverse complement strand
CCTCCTAGATGTGGCTCAGACTCTGGGCCGAGGTCATGGACCTCCTCCGCTCTCTCCCTGACAGTTTCCGGAGCAGCGACTCCCTGAAGGTGCGGCACATGAGGAAGTAGATGACCGGGTCGAAGCAGACGTTGAGCGCCGACAGGAACAGGGTCCCCTCCTTCAGCTGGAGCAACAAGAACCGGGTCTCCCAACTAAAACCTGACTCCGGCCCCTGGCTCAGATTGTACGGCACGCGGCACATGTGGTACGGCACGAAGCACACGAAGAACACCGCCAGCAGGCTGAAGATGCTGCGGTTGGACTTCCTGCAGACGTCGCTGCTGTTGTCGGGGCGGCGCACGCGGCGGTAGGACCGGTAGACCCGGCACGCGATGGCGGTGTAGCAGTAGGCCAGGACCAGCAGGGTGACCCAGAACAGACCCACGCTGAAGTACGTGGACACCCGGTGCCACCACACGCCCAGCGGCGTCTTCAGCTGAATGCAGTGCCGACTGTTCTGCTCGTCCGCCAGCTGGCTGGTCAGAATCACGTTGGGCAGCATGCAGAAGAGGAGGAGGCTCCAGGTGAGGAGTGCCAGGACACGGGCGAAGCTGACACTCTGCAGGAGGTGCAGCGGGGACACCCCGCCCAACCTAGACCTGCAGGAGGAGGAGGAGGTGGAGGTCCTCATGATCCTCACGTACCTCTCCAGGCTGATGAGCCCCATGAACAGGATCCCCACGTACATGGAGGAGTAGAAGAGCACCGAGGTGTAGCGGCAGATCACTACGTGGAGGCGCCAGCCGCCGAGGCCCAGCTGAGCCGCTGGCCTGAAGGGGAAGGAGGCCAGCATGAGGAGGTCGGCCACCACCATGTTCTTCAGGTAGACCACCAGACCCGAGTCGCTGGGCACCCGGAAGAAGATCCAGGCGGCCACGCTGTTCAGCGCCAAGCCCACCACGAAGATCAGCAGGTAGAGCGAAGGCAGCACCTGCTGGGTAAAGGTGCTTCTGAAGTGTGATTGGTTGGTGGGGAGGAGGGAGGAGTTAAGGTGATCCATCACTGCAGACACACAAACAACACAGCTATGAACATTACGAATATCATATATATGATCATATGTAATCATAAATCAATAACACCTGCAGACACTTTGTGGTTTTAAGATTTGACATTTCAAAGAGTTTCTAACTGAATTCACACTTAAATATTTATATATATATATATTATTTTTTTTTATTTTTATTTTTATTTTTTTTTTTATTTTTTTTTTTAAATAATAAATACATTCAGATCTTCAGTAGATTGATGAACTCCTTCATGACTCCAGAGCTACAGACTCTCATGAACTACATTTAAACAAAGGTTCCTTCTCACAGGAGCTGCTGTGTTTACACAGAGACACGAGGACAAATAAAAGACATCCTGAGCTCCTGTTTGTCCTCCTGTTCACACACACTTCCTCCTCACACCGACTCATCCTGGTCCAACACACACACTCCTCCTTCATCCTGCTGCTACAAAGGAGGAGTAGGAAGAGGAGGACACCAGGCCGCCTTTTGTTCTCCTGACTCGTTTTATTTTTAGCTCTTGTCCCGAGCGGGTCTCGAACCTGTCACTCCTGCTGTGATTGTTTGTCTAGTTGATGAAAACAATCAAACAACCTGAAACACTTTTAAAATCACATTCTGGCTTCTGCGTCTCACCTGAAAACAGCAAATATCTTAAAAGAATATTATCTGTGTGTTCCAGTACACATATACTCCTATTAGTATCCCCAAAAAATATTTACTATGTATAAAAGACAAAGTATATAAATGCAGTACGTCCAAAGTACCAGGATGTTCCAAATTGCAGAGTGAGGCCAGCAGGCTTCTCTGTTCCGACCCACAATCCTTTGCACAGCAGATATACGATCAAGAGGGTAACATGTTATGATGAAGTACTTTGTCTCAACTGAACTTGTACTTCATGTACCAGTGTGTACTTTGTCAGAGCAGCTGCAATGTGTACTAAAAGTATACGCTTCATGATTCATCTTTCAGATTACAAACAGATTAAAACTCAGATTATAAAGAAATTAAACACTTAACAAAGTGAGGAAGAGGAGCATCTTCTTCCTCAGACACACGAATGGACGATTCTTTGCCTCCTGTCCTTGTCTCCTCTCCTTGTTTCCTCTCCTCTCTTATCACATCCCCTTGTCCTTTCTCCTTGTCTCCTCTCTTCTCTTGTCTCCTCCCCAATCATTTCTCCTGTCCTTGTCTCCTTTCTTTTCTCTTTTCCTTGTTTCCTCTCCTCCTTCGTCCCCTCTCCTTGAGCTTGATTCCTCTCTAGTCTTGTCTCCTTGTCTCCTCTCCTTTTCACCTCCCTTTGTCTCCTCTCTTGTCTCGTCTCTTGTTCTTGTTTCCTCTCCTCTATTGTCTTCTTTCCTTGGTTCCTCTCTTTTCTCCTCCACTGATCCTTGACTCCTCTCTAGTCTTGTCTCCTTTTCACCTCACCTCCCTTTCTCTCGTCTCCTTGTCTCCTGTCCTTGTTTCCTGTCCTCTCTGTACTTTTAATTCCTGGACATCACAGGTCAGAGGTCCTCCTCTCTAAAGGTTTCCTTACTTTAGTCTTAGACTCTCTCTCTCTCTCTCTGTGAAGATGAAACCAATGAATCAGCTGCTGATCAGCTGCTCAAAGAAACAACTTCTGCTTTCACAGGAAGTGATGACTCATCATTTCTGGATAATTTGCAAGAATCATTTGTTTTGCAAATCACATTGAGTCAGCAAACAGGAAACATTATCGTTACTGAGGATAAACAATAAGTTTAGTGTCACTGTGGGTAAACAAACTCGTCACAGAGGGATTATGGGTAAAAACACACTCAGTATCGGCAACAGAATACAATTAAAGTACTCACTCTGCAGAGTAGTATATGATAATAATAATCTAAACTTTATCTCCAGATTAAGATGATCTTGATGTTCTATGTAT
>NW_022286292.1:0-2964 GCF_004355925.1 Anarrhichthys ocellatus | reverse complement strand
CCTCCTAGATGTGGCTCAGACTCTGGGCCGAGGTCATGGACCTCCTCCGCTCTCTCCCTGACAGTTTCCGGAGCAGCGACTCCCTGAAGGTGCGGCACATGAGGAAGTAGATGACCGGGTCGAAGCAGACGTTGAGCGCCGACAGGAACAGGGTCCCCTCCTTCAGCTGGAGCAACAAGAACCGGGTCTCCCAACTAAAACCTGACTCCGGCCCCTGGCTCAGATTGTACGGCACGCGGCACATGTGGTACGGCACGAAGCACACGAAGAACACCGCCAGCAGGCTGAAGATGCTGCGGTTGGACTTCCTGCAGACGTCGCTGCTGTTGTCGGGGCGGCGCACGCGGCGGTAGGACCGGTAGACCCGGCACGCGATGGCGGTGTAGCAGTAGGCCAGGACCAGCAGGGTGACCCAGAACAGACCCACGCTGAAGTACGTGGACACCCGGTGCCACCACACGCCCAGCGGCGTCTTCAGCTGAATGCAGTGCCGACTGTTCTGCTCGTCCGCCAGCTGGCTGGTCAGAATCACGTTGGGCAGCATGCAGAAGAGGAGGAGGCTCCAGGTGAGGAGTGCCAGGACACGGGCGAAGCTGACACTCTGCAGGAGGTGCAGCGGGGACACCCCGCCCAACCTAGACCTGCAGGAGGAGGAGGAGGTGGAGGTCCTCATGATCCTCACGTACCTCTCCAGGCTGATGAGCCCCATGAACAGGATCCCCACGTACATGGAGGAGTAGAAGAGCACCGAGGTGTAGCGGCAGATCACTACGTGGAGGCGCCAGCCGCCGAGGCCCAGCTGAGCCGCTGGCCTGAAGGGGAAGGAGGCCAGCATGAGGAGGTCGGCCACCACCATGTTCTTCAGGTAGACCACCAGACCCGAGTCGCTGGGCACCCGGAAGAAGATCCAGGCGGCCACGCTGTTCAGCGCCAAGCCCACCACGAAGATCAGCAGGTAGAGCGAAGGCAGCACCTGCTGGGTAAAGGTGCTTCTGAAGTGTGATTGGTTGGTGGGGAGGAGGGAGGAGTTAAGGTGATCCATCGCTGCAGACACACAAACAACACAGCTATGAACATTACGAATATCATATATATGATCATATGTAATCATAAATCAATAACACCTGCAGACACTTTGTGGTTTTAAGATTTGACATTTCAAAGAGTTTCTAACTGAATTCACACTTAAATATTTATATATATATATATTATTTTTTTTTATTTTTATTTTTATTTTTTTTTTTATTTTTTTTTTTAAATAATAAATACATTCAGATCTTCAGTAGATTGATGAACTCCTTCATGACTCCAGAGCTACAGACTCTCATGAACTACATTTAAACAAAGGTTCCTTCTCACAGGAGCTGCTGTGTTTACACAGAGACACGAGGACAAATAAAAGACATCCTGAGCTCCTGTTTGTCCTCCTGTTCACACACACTTCCTCCTCACACCGACTCATCCTGGTCCAACACACACACTCCTCCTTCATCCTGCTGCTACAAAGGAGGAGTAGGAAGAGGAGGACACCAGGCCGCCTTTTGTTCTCCTGACTCGTTTTATTTTTAGCTCTTGTCCCGAGCGGGTCTCGAACCTGTCACTCCTGCTGTGATTGTTTGTCTAGTTGATGAAAACAATCAAACAACCTGAAACACTTTTAAAATCACATTCTGGCTTCTGCGTCTCACCTGAAAACAGCAAATATCTTAAAAGAATATTATCTGTGTGTTCCAGTACACATATACTCCTATTAGTATCCCCAAAAAATATTTACTATGTATAAAAGACAAAGTATATAAATGCAGTACGTCCAAAGTACCAGGATGTTCCAAATTGCAGAGTGAGGCCAGCAGGCTTCTCTGTTCCGACCCACAATCCTTTGCACAGCAGATATACGATCAAGAGGGTAACATGTTATGATGAAGTACTTTGTCTCAACTGAACTTGTACTTCATGTACCAGTGTGTACTTTGTCAGAGCAGCTGCAATGTGTACTAAAAGTATACGCTTCATGATTCATCTTTCAGATTACAAACAGATTAAAACTCAGATTATAAAGAAATTAAACACTTAACAAAGTGAGGAAGAGGAGCATCTTCTTCCTCAGACACACGAATGGACGATTCTTTGCCTCCTGTCCTTGTCTCCTCTCCTTGTTTCCTCTCCTCTCTTATCACATCCCCTTGTCCTTTCTCCTTGTCTCCTCTCTTCTCTTGTCTCCTCCCCAATCATTTCTCCTGTCCTTGTCTCCTTTCTTTTCTCTTTTCCTTGTTTCCTCTCCTCCTTCGTCCCCTCTCCTTGAGCTTGATTCCTCTCTAGTCTTGTCTCCTTGTCTCCTCTCCTTTTCACCTCCCTTTGTCTCCTCTCTTGTCTCGTCTCTTGTTCTTGTTTCCTCTCCTCTATTGTCTTCTTTCCTTGGTTCCTCTCTTTTCTCCTCCACTGATCCTTGACTCCTCTCTAGTCTTGTCTCCTTTTCACCTCACCTCCCTTTCTCTCGTCTCCTTGTCTCCTGTCCTTGTTTCCTGTCCTCTCTGTACTTTTAATTCCTGGACATCACAGGTCAGAGGTCCTCCTCTCTAAAGGTTTCCTTACTTTAGTCTTAGACTCTCTCTCTCTCTCTCTGTGAAGATGAAACCAATGAATCAGCTGCTGATCAGCTGCTCAAAGAAACAACTTCTGCTTTCACAGGAAGTGATGACTCATCATTTCTGGATAATTTGCAAGAATCATTTGTTTTGCAAATCACATTGAGTCAGCAAACAGGAAACATTATCGTTACTGAGGATAAACAATAAGTTTAGTGTCACTGTGGGTAAACAAACTCGTCACAGAGGGATTATGGGTAAAAACACACTCAGTATCGGCAACAGAATACAATTAAAGTACTCACTCTGCAGAGTAGTATATGATAATAATAATCTAAACTTTATCTCCAGATTAAGATGATCTTGATGTTCTATGTAT
>NW_022286291.1:0-2965 GCF_004355925.1 Anarrhichthys ocellatus | reverse complement strand
GTAGCATTAACATGGAAATTCTCAAGTACATGTACCTCAAAATTGTAGTTAAGTACAGAACTTGAGTAAATGCACTAATTATCATATGTACTTAATATGAGTGAGCTGACGATAAACCCCTTTGCTCCTCCTCAGGTACACTGGTCCAGAATACTGTGGGATCATGAGCGACAAGAAGGGGCCTTTCTCTGGGTGCCATGGTAAGGTGCCCATAGCAGAGATTGCGTCAGACTGTTTGTATGACGTCTGCATCAATGACGGACGGGAAGAAGTACTGTGTGAGGCCCTGAGCAACTACATGGCAGAGTGCCAAGAGGTGGGAGTGTCTGTGTCGTCATGGAGACAACTGGGCAACTGCTGTGAGTTTACACAATACACACACAGAACATTTATGTAGACGGAAACACGACAGACAGACGTGAAGTCACTCACCTCAATGTTCTAAATTTAAACTGAACGCTGGCTATATATATATATATATATATATATATATATATATATATATATATATTGACTAGAGGTCTTCACAGGTGCTTTCAGTTGCCCCGGGACAAAAGTCAAGGTGGGTCCAAATTATATTTAGTCTAATAAAAGTGTTATATTAAGGGTCCCATTGTATAGCTGCAGGTCTCTGGTCTGTATACCAATATGACTGATACCCAAGTGGATCCAAGCTGATTCTGCATCCGTCCATCCTGTCCATTGGTTTCCAATGGTTTGGTGCTGAGATATTTAGAAATGAATATAATTCTGGATTAATGCATGGCATAAATAAATGTGCATAAATCTACAATTTAAAAGGTCAAAACTTGGATAGAATAGTTTTCAAATGGTGTTTTGAATGTGCTTCGGCTCGAGAGGTCACCGTGTGTGGATAGCCCGCGCTCCTTCTCTCTGTCCGTCCATCTCCTAAACTCTTCCCCGCTCTTGTTGTTGTGCCTCCAGCTCTTGACTGTCCAGCCCACAGCCACTACAGCATGTGCGGCTCAGCGTGTCCCCCCAACTGTGGTGCTCAGCCGGAGGTTTGCCCTAAGATCTGTGTGGAAGGCTGTTTCTGTGACAAGGGATTTGTGCAGAGTGGTGAAAAGTAAGTATAATGTCCCCCCGTTCCTGACTAATGTCTTCCGTACAGTCAGACCTCGTCCCTGCACTCTGATTGACATCCTTTTGTTCCGGGTGTCTTTGCTTCTGTCAGGTGTGTTATCAGGGAGACGGGCTGCGGCTGTAGCCACGAGGGCCATTACTACGAACCGGGTGACAACTTCTGGGCCGACTCGCTGTGTAGCGAGAAATGTGTGTGTGATGCAGCGACACAAAAGGTGAAATGCGAGAAGGCCGGCTGTCGAACCGGAGAGAAGTGCAGCGTCGTGGACGGGGTGCAAGACTGCTACCCAGTCGGCTTTAAGTCTTGCAGCGCACGCGGAGATCCGCACTTCCTCTCCTTCGATGGACGCAAGTTCGACTTCCAGGGCAACTGTGTCTACAGGCTGGCCAGTGTGCGTGCAGGCACCACGGGTCTGACGCACTTTGAGGTGAGCTGAGCACCAAACAGTACAGTGCACCATGAAGTTCTCCACCACACGTCCACTGGGCCGCTTCTTTACATTTACACAACAGATTGTGCAAATTGAAATCAACATGGAAACAGGAGTTTGGTTTGGGAAAATAATAATAATAATAATAATTTATTGATATAGCACTTTGACAGACAAAGCAGCAAAAGCAAGGCAATAATAACAATAACAGAAAGCTCAGTGAGACAGTCGATACGATAAAAATCAACTGAGAAATAAATACAATAAATAATAATAATAATAATTTAGTAAAATAATTTAGTAAAATCAATAAATAAAAATAAAACAGAAAAGCGACGACACCACATACAAGCCAGTCTATAAAAATGTGTTTTATAAAGTGATTTAAAAGAGATTACCGATTCTTCGATAATTGGCATGTCACTGACACACTTTTAAGTACATTTTGATGATGATGCTTTTGTACTTTTTAGTGATATTTTACATGTAGGAATTTTCCTTGTAACGGAGTATTTTTAAATGGGGATATTTCTGCTTTTACTTTCGTTAAAGATCTGAGGGAAAAAAAGACTCCTGTCTTGTACATTGAGGTCAAAAGAACAAAGATTTGCATCATATATCCTAACTAATTCCTCCATTGGATTTGTTTCGTTTCCCTCCTATCTGTCCTCTCTACTCCTCTTTCGGTGAATTGCAGGTCACCCTGGAGAATAACAACCGTGGCAACAAAAGAGTGTCATACGCTAAAGTGGTGACTGTTAATGTCTATGGCAGCACGTACACGCTGTCAGTGGACTACCCAGGCAGAGTGCTGGTGAGGAACACACACACACACACACACCTTCTCAGGGGTGCAGTGTGAATCAAACATGGCGTACATTTTTGCCTGACGTTACTCTTGCGATTTGTTTTGACTGTGTGGTTGGGACGTTTCCGTCTGTGCCGCTGTGTGCCCACATAAACTATCATGCGGCGCATGTGTGACCTGCAAAAACATGGCCGTACAAGGCCGATCGGCTGAATTCCCTCATGTTTACCAAGGTAATAAATCAAGTGAGAAGTAGGGTCATTTTCTCATGGACTTCTATAGAATCGGACTTCTTTTTGCAACAAGAGGAGTCGCCCCCTGATGGCCAGTAGAAAGAATGCAAGTTTAAGGCACTGCAGCATTGTTCACTTTTTAGCAATAAGCTAATATTGCCCCCAGCATGGGAAGCAGAAGTACAAATACAACCCATAACCCAGTGTGTGTGTGTGTGTGTGTGTGTGTGTGTGTGTGTGTGTGTGTGTATTTTCTGCAGGTTGACGGGCTTGAAAACAACCTACCCTTCACCAATTCAACCAATCACTCAAATGTCCAGGTTCATAAGAGACACAGAGAGGCTATCATTGAGACCACCTTTCTGAAGGTATAAACACCAAAGCATACA
>NW_022286290.1:0-2965 GCF_004355925.1 Anarrhichthys ocellatus | reverse complement strand
GTCTTTGGCCAAATGAAATGCGATTGCATCCGTTATTTCAGCGTGTCTTTGGGAGGTGGATGGATACGCTGTCGCGCTATGCAGGGTCGCTGTTATGGTTTTCTGGGTTGACGTTGGACATGGACGGAGATTCAGTGAGGTAACGTTAGCTTTGGCCTTAATGCATTGGTCGTACTGTGGTTTGTGGTGATTGTTCAGGTGGTTGAACAAGGTAGTTGTATTGCTATGCGGCGCAGACACAACTCTAACGCACTCTGTGCATATGATTTGTTCTTGGTTAACATCACTTGGCCTAAATCCAAAAAAACGTCCAGACAACGGATGATGATCCTTGTCGAGGGGCTAGCTCCTCGCCTTCTGCTGCTGACATTAGATTTACCTTTCACACGACACCCGTGACCGTCTGTTCTGTTTGTCTCTCTACTCTTCTACTCGACTGCAGACAGAACTTTCTTTGAGGCTGCCGCTGCAGGGTGCGCGCATGACACCTCCTAACTCGTTCGCCCCCTGGTGGTCGGCTGACTGTTAGTTGAGGAAGAGCTTGATTTGATATGTAGCAGAGCACGCATTTTAAACGTCAATATCGCTGACGATCATGCTCATTTAATCGTGGCAGCCAAAATCGTGATCGCGATTAAAATTCGATTAATTGTGCAGCCTTAACTAGTAGTGGTTAGCCACTTAGCATTTTACTTTTTTTCTTTATTTTGAGACACCCAAAAGCTGAAGGAAATCCAATCTCCTTTATGGTTTTCTTTTTTTTTTTTGGTAAAACAACTCATGAACTATAAAAACTATAAACAAACAAAAAACTATTCAATCAAATTAATATTTTTTTTCTTTGGTATATTTGATGGGTTAAATGTATGTTGATATTATCATGTTGTCCAATGATAAGTCTGTATTTGATCATGTAATATATGTGATACATATATGTATAGTATACAAATATATATATATATATATATATATATATATGTAAACATATATATTTGTGAGAGTAATAGAGAGAAGACATCACAGGGAAGTAAAGAGTTAAACATCAAACATGTTTGAAGGCACAGCGACGAAAACTGGAATAGATCAAAACTTTAATGCACTTCTCAGAGGAGAAGAGGATACTGAATATTAATTATTGGCTGAGTGGAAAAAAATGATCTGCTTGCTTGTTTGGCTTCCTGTTTGTGGTCAGGTCAGATGTGTGACAGTGCAGAGAAAAAGAAGAAGACGGAAGTGAAACTCTTTACCACCACTATGTTGGTAATATAAAGTCTTATTAGTGTTACAAGCAATGGCAGTCTGGGATCAACTCGGGATTCATATTTCTCTCTTCTTGCGTCCATCAACACATGGTACTCTCTCTCTCTCTGCGTTAGCATGGCGGACCATCTACACGCATCACTTAGCCCTAATTTAAGAAAAACACTTGACTCTCTGTTTCTTTCTCCGGATGGAGATTTAGTTTCAGTCCAACCAGCTGAGCAGAATGGAGATGAGTGGTTTTACTCCACTGATTATTGTAAAGTTCCTGTGTGCTTAGATAACCTCCTCAAAAATAACACCGATTACTGAATGATACATTTTTTTTATTGCCTGTTTTATAGCAAAGAAATCTCTGGTGTTGTCGGGTTTTGGAGGTAAATATGACATCATATCACAACATCATCAAATCTATTGCTCCATCAATTTGGCTTAAACCTAACTTCCTGCAAAGACCTTCAACTAAACTAAGGCTGGGTCAAACATTGAATCCTAGATTGCTTACCCAAATTAAAATAAATAAATAAGTACATTTGTGTGCATTCTTGAAGCAGTATGGCCAAATAATAGAAGATAAAACATCAGACAAAAGAAAAATAAGGAAAAGAGAGTTGGCCTTTTAGTAGTTATCGTAAGTTTTTAGTACTAATCTTAGTAATCTTTCTTTTCAACTTTCTTCAAGGAAACTTGAAAATGATTTTGCTCAATCCATCTAAAACAGGCAGCCATTTTGAAAGTTAAACCTCCTCCAGCGTCAGTGTAAAGTTAATCCTGGATCACATTTTAAATGAGAGTTTAAAGTTTAACTAAACCAGCGTTTGAATTTCATCTTTCTTCATTTTAATTAAGCTAGATTTGATGCATTATTTAAAGTCAATCGAGTTTTTAAGTGAATCCTTGTTGGTGCAACCCAGGACTGCAATACAAATCTAAATGTAATAAATGTAAATGTAGACGGTACCTGATGCAGACAGAAGGAAGATGACAAACCCACTCACGGCTGCTGTTAATCTCATAGCTGCTCCGCTCATCTCTCTTTGTTAAAACATGTCCTGAGCATTGTCAGTTATTCAAAGGAGGGATGTGGTCTTGAAAGAAAACTTGTGTATTTTTAGGGACACTGTATTTGTATGAGCTGATAAAAAAAAAAATCTTGCTTCCTCTTTAGATAACTACCATGCATGAGCAGCTGGTTGTCTGTAAATCCCCAAGTTGAAATGAAGAAATGTTTTGCTCAGAGAATCTAAAACCCCAAAATCTGACTTTGCAGCATCTGTCAGTGAATCATTTATCTGTAACACAGACCAAAGCTACGATCATGGGAGCATCACTGAACGGACCCAAAGTGTCAGGGGCCCCTCTGGCCCTAACTTACAACATTTCACTCAAAGAAACACCAACCAGGAAGAGAATCACAATGAGCACAAATATAATAAAAACAGTATTTGATTAAAAAAAAATCATTTAGCTAACACTATCAATTGTGTGTTTGCTACTTTAGCTAACGTTACAACAGCTAACGTTAGCTTAGTTGCTACTTTAGCTAATGTTACAACCGCTAGCTTAGTTGTGTAGTAACATAATGTGAAGGTGATATGTATGTTAACATTAAGCTAACATGGTATTGCTCTCAAGTGTAATGCTAGGTGAATTCAAATTATTTATAAATTACAAGCTGACCACCCATTGGTTCACTGATACTAGT
>NW_022286289.1:0-2965 GCF_004355925.1 Anarrhichthys ocellatus | reverse complement strand
ACACAGTGATTGACAGGTCTCTACCAGAGACGTATACAGCGTCTCTATGTCACTCCTCCTCAGTCCAAATATGGTCACTTCCTGTTCACTGGTTGCACAAAAACAAGATGGCGACGGCGAAATCACTGAAATTGAGGCTTCAAAACAACAGTTCACAAACCAGGTGTTGTGATGTTGAACCAATAAAAATGGAGGTTCTTAGAACTCTTAAACAGTTCCTCCGATCTGAAAATGCCTGAAGTTTAACACTGAAAATAAACAATATTAAATCTCTCTCTGTCTCTCTCTCTCTCTCCCCCCCCCCCGCCCCCTTTCTCTTAGTATCTGGCTGTGGATGTGAGGAGGCTGAACGTCAGTCTTCTTCGTTGGTTCCGAGAGGGCGTAGCGGCGGCGCTGGGTGTTCCTGCAGGACACGTGCACATCAACCGTCTGAATGTAAGACACAACACTCCTACAATCTACTCTGTTGATCGGTCGTTTAAATGATTGATTGATTGATTGATTGATTGATTGATTGATTGATTGATTGATTGATTGACGGCTCCTACAGGAGAAGAAGAATGGCATCGAGCTCTTCGTGTCCTCTGATAGGCTGGGCATCTCCGAGCCCCGCCCCGCCGAAGATGTCATCCAATCCCTGAACGTCCCGGTCCTCCACCGCCACCTGGGGCACTTCGGCATCACCGAGGTCTCCACCGAGGTGTGTGTGTGTGTGTGTGTGTGTGTGTGTGTGTGTGTGTGTGCAGAGTGCTGCTCATCAAAGTTTAATGGAACTATTAAAGTCCCATCGATCAGCTGGAGACAGAACAGAGCAGCTTTATGGATTATTTTAACATTACTCAGCTGTGAGAGACGTGACAGCTCCTCTGGTCACGGTACAGTAGCCAATCAGAGACGAGCAATACAACACAAAGGAAAACAACAAGATCTGTAACAACAAAAGTACATTTTAAAGTTAAAGCCATCAATCTGGTGCACTTTGAGAGCAACATTAAGAGTCTAGAAGAAGAAGAACTTGTTTTAGCGGTTGTGGAATGTATATAAGTACATTTACTCAAGTACTTCCTTGTAGCCTACTTTATCTTATTGGAGTATTTCCATTTGATGTAACATTGTACTTCTAGTCTACTACAGCTCAGAGGAAAATATATATAATGAGAGTACTTTTACACTGTGCTCTTGTTGTATAAAAAAACTATGTATATATATATATATTTATATATATTTGGGTCATTATGAAACTATGGAGGAGTAAAATAGATTATGTTCAGCCGCTCATGTCTCGGTAATAAGTAGGAAACATCAGGACAGAGACTCAGGTTTAATAGCCTGCAGCCAGAGACGCCGCCGGTGTTCGGGTTTAACCGGTGACCGTGTTAACTGGTGACTCGTAGTGACAGACAGAACACGTAGGTGTCCTCGTAAAAGAGCTCGATCCATTTTAAATGTCTGTGTTAATCATCTACGACTTAATATACATTATTATGGGCAACCACCAAGTCACCAGTTAACACGGTCACTGGTTGAACTGAAACACCTGTCTGAACTCTGTAGAACCAGATATATGTTTAAAGGTTGTTAACTCGTCTGGATGTCCAACTTGCAGGTTTGTCTGTGACTCGTCCTGTCAACGTCACAGACTACCAAAAACCTTATTTTGAAAACCTTTCCCGCTGTGTTTCCTGTAGAAGAACGTCCTGCAGGACGAGCAGAGGGACCACGTGTGGAGCAGAGAAGGCTTTTACGCTGTCGTCCTCTTCTTCACCGTCTTCGTCATCGTCATCACCTGCTTGATGGTAACATACAGTCACACTCACACACACACACACACACATATTTGTACTACTAAACTTGTGGGGACATCAGACCTCAAACAGACCTCATAAAGTAGAAAAAGACTGAACTTCCTCACTTTCAAAGTGTAAAACTTGGTCCTCACAAAGATGGATGTAACACACACACACACGCACACACACACACACACACACACAGACACGATTATATAGACGTGTTTTATCAGTTGCAGTGTGACATTTAATCCACAGGAGGGAGCACTTACTCAGTGGTTATTCAGTTCATATAATCTGTATTATGTCTCGTCTCTATTACGGTGTTTCTTTGTCCTTCTTCTAAGAGTTCATTCCCCACTTACAGTTCAGCAGTTTATCTTATTATCATATCAATAAAGCGGCTCAATATTTACCTTTTCAACTAGCTTTTTGATCACTCTTTGATTCTTTCTCAGCGGCGTTCCTCCTCTGTGATATCAGGTCAATTATCAGTGAACAATAGTTTTGGGTTTCCCACCACGACTCATAAAACCAAAATAAAATCCTTCGCTGTGCTTCTCTTGTCAGATACGGACAATAAAGGGGAAATGCAGAAACAGTAGGAAAAAAATAAAGGGATAAAATAAATAAATGGCATTATATATATAAAATAATAATGAAATTAACAGAAAAAATTGAAAAAAGATTAAAAAATATTTAAAAAAATATTTAAATTAAGACTACTTGCTTGATCAGCAACAAGCGGTTTCATCATGTCTTCATTTAAAAATAAATTGTTTCTGTCTTTTCTCTCCAGGTTTTGTACCGACTCAAGGAGAAGGTCCAGGTTTCTGACAGACAGCTGAAGGCTCTGCCCCCAAACCTCCACCTGACCACCATTGTCCACTTAGACTCCGCCCAGAAGTCAAAGGGCACCAAGGTCGGGCGCCAAAACTGTTTGTAAAATATTATGAGACGATGTGCACAGACAGACGTACAAAAGGCCTGAATTATATTCATTTATCAAATTAATTTGATCCTTTTGTTGTTGTTTTGGGGTTTTTTCAATGTTATTATCTCTGCCTGTGGGGAGATCATGTGCGTTGTCACGTGTGTGTGTGTGTATCCGTCCATCTGTCCGCGGTTTTATTGTTTTATATCGTCATTGACTCGATTGTAAGAATCCAGGATAAAAT
>NW_022286288.1:0-2967 GCF_004355925.1 Anarrhichthys ocellatus | reverse complement strand
TATATCCATATATATATATATATATGGATATATATAGATATATGGATATATATGCAAAACTATATAAATGTATGTCTATATATATTTCCATCTATATATCTATAAATATGTATACAGATGTATGCATCCTTCATGCAGTTCTTCTTTTCTTTGTCAGACATTCTTTGTGTATACGGCTGGTAACACGTCCTGTTCCATGTCTGTAGACCAAGATATCTGAGGAAGTATGCCTGTGTATTATTTAGATGATATACGACCTCACTAAAGCTGTAAAACTGAATGATATTCCTGGTTGTTGGTTCAAACCCATTCGGTTGTGATCTGAGCTGCATCTCCACATGTGAGTAACACAGTGAGTGCAGACGGTGTGGGGGGAGGAGCACCGAGAGGAGGGACCACACCAAGGTCGCCACCAGGGTGCATTGTGAGGCTCATTACGGAGCATTAAACTGCCTCCCTGCGGAAACAATGAGAGGCCCCCGAGGGCCCCCGAGGCAGAGCCCCAGGCTGGCTGGGACTGATATGGAGACCCAGGGGGATCCTGCTCACCCGGGCCTGTCACTACCAGACTTCCATCCACAGCTGCCCGACTCCATTCTCCTCTTCCTCCGTCATCAGCAGGATTATTCTGCTGAATGCACCCAATAAAGAAACTACGATTAGTGCTCCTTATTGTACCTACCAGACCCTTCTTATGAATTATTGTTATCTCTGTTTATTTAAACAACCATATCTTCATTACAATATGTTAGGTTTTATTATGGGACACTTTATTCTCCACATATTGCAGGTTGATCACATTTCTCAGCTTGAAATTCACAAGAAATAATGAAAAAGATTTAAGGAAAGCCAGAAAAACTGAGGTGCAGTATGATGTGTTTTATTTCCTGCTTTCATATCCTGTTAATAATCTCATAATCCCTTGAGATTTAACCTGTGACCCCTGGTGGGGGTCCTGGCCCTCAGGTTGGGAACCACTGCCCAGGCTACACTAAATGGATTTAAATACCTTTAAGAAGTACCAAATGACATACTTTCTTTCAGGGAGCTGTGTGAATATTTTTTTTTAAATGCAGACCTGTAAAATAAAGTGTTGCCTCTGATGGCTTATGTTTACACTGACATGATGCCAGCACACATTTATTTACAACTATGTGTAATTCATTTGTTTTCAAAACAGTAGGTAAACACAAGAAAAATATATTTAAAAAAATAATATTAAACTACATATATATAGTTGTATTTATATTTATATATATAAATAAAAGCAAAAATATGAAGAAAAAAATTAGTATGTATGATTTTCGAAAAACAGAAGGATAACATTATACAAGTATTATTATAATACTACTATTAGTATAATAATGACAATAACAATACACTTCATTCATATAGCCCTTTTCTTAATAATGTTACAAAGTGCTTCACAACAAGAACAAATACATTCAAACAAAGTACGTAAATGATAATAAAGGAATAAATAATTGTGTTGTTGGCTAAATAAAGGAGCAGGATTAAGAGGACAAATACTATCTTTAAAAAGGAAAGTTGGGGATGATTTTTGAATTATTTGTACCTTTTCTTAATCTTCTGAGACATACCCATGTTTGTTAATATCATGTATCTACCTTTAATTATTATTATTTATTGTGTGCAGAGGAGGAGGAGGAGGACCCGCTGACGGAGCTGCGCGCGCAGCTTCAGTCTGGAGTCGCTCGCGACGTCGAGACCGCAATGAGGAGATAAATAGAAGTCTTATCTTTTAATTTTATTCATTTTAAAGTATTACGGCTCCCCGTCGGTGATCGGTGAAGAGGGCCGGCTCTCCCAGGACGCTGCTGCCGCTCTCGTGCGCTCTCGGTCGGTGAGTAAACGTGGACGTTTGTGCCAAAAACGGTCATTTGACGGCAGAATTAAAGGGCAGCAGATGAGACGGGAGAGCCGAGGCTCCTTCTTCTTCTCCTTCTTCTTCTTCTTCTTCTTCTTCTTCTTCTTCTTCTCATAGCGAACGTTACGTCACTTTCACGCTGAAACATTTAATCATTTGTAACATCAGCACGTGCATTAACTGGGAATTGTTCATCTAGGGGCACGAGCTCGGTTTTTAAAAACGCATTAAAGCCTTTTTTCTTTTATCAGATTTGGAGGTGATTTGCGCAGATATCTGTCAGCGCGAGCTCGCTCCTTCTTCTTTCTTTTCATTCTTTTCTTTTTTTAAATAATAAGCACAGTTTATAAAAACAAAAAAGCATGTTATGATTTAGCACGAGGACCATATCGTCTTTAATGGCAGCGGTGCGTCACGCGCCCCAATGCCCTTCATGTCGCCGCCGTGCGCATTCACGGCGCACCAGAGCCTCCGTTGATTTTAATGGCGAACCGGAGGGGCAGACTCATCAGAGACCGGGCTCATAATACTAGTACTAGTACACAATAGTAGTACTGCATCTGTGTGGGGTACAACAGTGTTTCTGGAGAGGAAACGAGCCAAATATATCCTCACGTGAACCCGTCTAGTGTCACATTCAGGGCCCTTTAACACAGTCTGTGACTATTGCTTTTATTGATGTCCCATCATCAGAACTGCTGTGAGACAATAGGACGTGTTACCCCCAAACTTCTGCAGAAACACACGAGCTCATTACATTACAGCAGGAAGACGTCATAACAACTGTTACTTAATGTATTTATAGATCCAGCCACCTATTGACTAATGAGTGCATCATAAAGAGTAAATTCAGTGTTTTAATGTGGTTAAATGGCATCGTGTCACTATTTAAACAGGATTTCTAACGATCAGCTGGTTAAACAGTGACGTGTTGTTACTCAGTGATCACCATGACGACTAGTCCAGTAGATTGACGCTCTATTGATCCAGAGAAACATGTCGGCGTCCATTAGCTTATAGGACACATAAAAACACACTCACACCACAGACCGTTTATAAGAAGTGGACGTATTCGTCAT
>NW_022286287.1:0-2971 GCF_004355925.1 Anarrhichthys ocellatus | reverse complement strand
ACCATAAAAGCTCTTGGACGTGTTAAGGTCAGAGAAAGGGTGTTTGAACCTCAGTGTCACGGCCTCACGGTACTATGTGAATGCAGAGAGGAGGTCAGCACAAAAGCCATTCCTTTGGACGTGTTTCAACGTGGCGGATTTTGGGACCCACTGAAGAGGAAAATGTATCCACTGATGAACAAGGGGATGCTGCACAGGAACAGCAACAAGTATTTGGTTCTCCTTTTTCACTCCAAGCATCCACACCTGAAGCTATTATTAGAGCAGTGGGAGATATAATGCAGAGAGCATTTAAACCTACTGGTGACAGTAACTCATACAGGAGGTTGCAAACTTTCTCTGGAGTCACCCCCACACCCCCTGGAGAAGAGCAGCTGGATAACTGGATAGAGCAGGCTCGTCTAATGGTAGAGGAGTGTGATCGGCCAGACAGAGACAAGAGACTGAAAATAATGGAAAGTGTCAAGGGTCCTGCATTAGAGATTCTGCAAGCTGTTCGATTCAACAACCTAGACACAACTCCTATAGAGTACATTGATGTTATTGAGAACACTTTTGGCACACCTGAAACAGGTGAAGAGCTCTATTTTGTTTTTCAGCACCAGAATGAGAAACTTTCAGCATTTCTGAGAAGGATGGAGAGAGTTATGAACAAAGTAGTCCAAAAGGGAGGCTTGCAACCTGCCCAAGCAGATAAAGCACGTCTGGACCAACTTATTAAAGGAGCCACCAGATCTGACATGATGCTCCTAAACCTCAGGCTTAGGGAGCGGAGAGATCGACCACCTACGTTTTTGCAGTTGTTAAATGAGATCCGCACTGAAGAGGAGTACGAAGCATCTCGCCACAAGTTGAATCCAACAAAATCAGTGCACGTGAAGACTGTTACCAGCAGGGACGGAAATAAGAGATCTCAGAGCTGAGATACAAGAACTGAAATCACAAGTCGGTGAACCATGCCATGTCAACATTACAGTCCTCTTCACCACCCACACTACAACCTGCAGTCACTGAGGTGGACTCTTCAGGGGGAGATAAATACATTCAAGCATTAGAGAATTATGTTACACAACTGCGGAAACAGGTCTCAGTTATGTCAGTCAGACCTACCAGAGTATCAGAAGCACAGCAAAATCAAGATTCTCCGACTAACCCCAGACGGGAAAGAGCCTCACCTCAAAGAGTGACTTTTTCTGCTACCGTTGTGGTGAGGATGGGCATGTTGCTACTAAATCCAGAAAACGGCCAAAAAGTGATACAGAAAGTAATCCGTGCTCAGCGACAACTGAGAGTAAGTCAGAGAGAAAGAAATGCTGATGGCAGGGAACACCCATACCGTCAATGTGAGGAGAAGTACTTTAAATGTCCAGGCTAACCATCTACCAGAAGTTCTCGGAGGGCCACCCTCCACCGCCTGTGTAAAAGTAAATGGCAAATGCTCTCCTTGATAGTGACAAGTGACAATAATCTTTGACAGCTGGTATTCTAAGCACCTGTCACATGTACCCTTACATCCAGTCAGCGGTTTGGACATTTTGGGGTCTTAGTGAATCAGAGAGCAGCTATCCCTACAGAGGCTACCTCCAAGTGGAATTAGAGCTCCCTGAAAAGACGCCCAGCAAAACCAAGTCAGTCCCTGTTCTTGCCTTGCTGTGCCCAGATCCCCATTGTTCAGACAACATTCCTATCCTGGTTGGCACCAATGTTCACAAGGTCAGACCTTTCACGTCAAGCGAGAAAGTGACAGAGCCAGGTATCATCTGGTCAGCGCATCTACCAGAGCATACCTGATGACAGCCCGGTAGCTGAAGTGAAGTGGTCTGGGCCTGGTCCCCTTGTCGTTCCTGCTGGCAGTGAGTATATAGCTGTCTGTAAAGTCAAAGAGAAACACAGTTTGGAAGGTAGCATTCTTATTACAGAACGTGCTCCCTCACCTGCACTCCCTCCAAGTTTGTTTGTGCAGCCAACTGTCCTATTCTCAAAGATGATGGACAAGAACAAGTTCCTCGTGTTGTTGCGGAATGAGTCATTAAAGGCCACCTCCATTCCTCAGGATACAGTGATTGCACACCTGTATGTAGCTGATATGGTGACCGAGATCCCAAGTCCAATGCCAGACACGCCCCCGAAGATTGATGCTTCACTGTTTGATTTTGGAGATTCTCCCATTCCAAAGGAGTGGGAAGACCGACTAAGACAGAAACTCTCTGAGAGGTCCAATGTGTTCTCCACTGACGAATGGGACATTGGAGAAGCTAAGAGTGGAACATCATATACGACTAAATGACGATACCCCATTCAGAGAAAGGTCTCTCCGCATATCGCTTGCTGATTTGAACGACCTTCGATGCCACTTTCAAGGACTTCTGGCAGCAGGGATAATAAAGGAATCGAGAAGCCCCTATGCTTTGTGCTGGGCAGAAGAAGTCCGGGAAGCTGCGCATGTGTGTGGACTATCGCACACTGAACCGAAGAACAATCCCTGATCAGTACACAGTGCCACGCATTGATGATACATTGGACAGTTTGACTGGAAGCAAGTGGTTTTCAGTGTTGGATTTGCGCAGTGGTTACTATCAAATCCATATGGCAGAAGAGGATAAAGAGAAAACCGCCTTCATATGTCCACTGGGATTTTATCAGTTTGAGAGGATGCCACAGGGGATCACAGGAGCCCTGGCAACTTTTCAAAGGCTTATGGAGAAGGCAGTCGGGGATGACCACATGCTTGAGGTCTTAGTGTACTTGGATGATCTGATCGTATTCGTAAAAACCATGGAAGAGCACGAACAAAGACTACTCAAGGTGATAGACAGACTAGAAGAGGCTGGTTTGAAGCTGTCAAAAGACAAATGCCAGTTCTGTCGGTCAGAAGTAACATACGTGGGACACATTGTGTCAGAGAATGGAATCGCCACAGATCTTGCCAAAACTGAAGCAGTAGCCCACTGGGAACAGCCAATTGATCTGC
>NW_022286286.1:0-2972 GCF_004355925.1 Anarrhichthys ocellatus | reverse complement strand
CTGGAGTCCCAAAGCTTTAGAAATGGCTTTGTAACCTTTTCCAGACTGATAGATCTCAATTACTTTGTTTCTCATTTGTTCCTGAATTTCTTTGGATCGCAGCATGATGTCTAGCTTTTGAGGATCTTTTGGTCTACCTCACTTTGTCAGGTAGGTCCTATTTAAGTGATTTCTTGATTGAGAACAGGTGTGGCAGTAATCAGGCCTGGGTGTGGCTAGAGAAATTGAACTCAGCTTTCCAAAGATGTGATAAACCACAGTTAATTTATGTTTTAACAGGGGGGGCAATCACTTTTTCACACAGGGCCATGTAGGTTTGGATATTTTTTCCCCCTTAATAATAAAAACCATTTAAAAACTGCATTTTGTGTTTACTTGTGTTATCTTTGTCGAATATTTAAATTTGTTTGATGATCTGAAACATTTAAGTGTGACAAACATGCAAAAAAATAAGAAATCAGGAAGGGGGCAAACACTTTTTCACACAACTGTAGATATATGTGTGTGTGTGTGTGTGTATATATATATGTGTGTGAATCTGGTGCTTACTCTTGGCCGCTGCGGTCGACTCCGTCGTCAGAGTCGGACTCCTCCTGCTGCTGCTGCGCCTCCTTCGCCTCCTTCTTGTCTCCTTCCAGGTCCTCCTGGTTGAAACCCTGCAGGAGGACAGAGGACCTGATGAAACCACAGAGCCGCGGTTTCATCAGAACCGTGGAACCGCTGCAGACTCAGACGGTCAGACTCACTGTGAACTCCTCTTCCTCCTCGTCTCCCGACTCGCCGAAGATGTCTGTGATCATCTTCCTGGAGGACAAACGTTTGTTTTTAATATCATAGATAATAAGTAATAAATAAATGTGCATCACAATCCTCCTGCAGATGTTTCTACTTGTGATGGAAGCATGAGATAAATAACTGTTATCACTGCTGCTCACGTCTGTTGAATCCTCACATTAGTTTACTTTGATGATTAAATAATTGTGGAACACGTTGATGACGTGAGGTTGAAGGACCTTACTAATGATAATAATAATAATAATTACTCCTCCTCGTCTCCGTCTCCTGACTCGCTGTCACTGCCGAACAACGCCTTCTCGTCCTTCTCGTCCTTCTTGGCGGCGCTCTTCGTCCTCTCGTCTTCCTCGCTGCTGTCTGAGCCCAGTTCTCTCAGTTTAGCCGCCAGAGTCTCATCAGGACCGACCGGCCCGTCGCTGTCGGAGTCCTCGTCAGACACGGAGCGACTCCTCTTCACCGCTGAGCACCCCCCCCCCCACACACACACACACACACACACACACACACACAATAATCTAAAACTTTATTATAATTAATCTTTATTCTTTCATTTATTTTCAGTGGTTTTCTCTTTTTATATGTTTAAAGAATTTTGTAAACTTGTTTTTGAATATTTTTATTACATTAGGTCGCTGTTCTGTCTGGATAATATAATAAAATATATAAGAAAATATATAATATAATAAAATATATAATATATTATAATATATAATAAAATATATAATATATTATAATATATAATAACATATATAATATATTATAATATATAATAAAATATATAATATAAAATATATAATAAAATATATAATATAAAATATATAATAATATATAATATAATATAAAATATAATATATAATAAAATATATAATATAATATAATAAAATATATAATAAAATATATAATATAATAAAATATAGAATATAATAAAATATATAATATAATATAGAATATAATTCACACACCTTTACATTCGTGGAAATAGAAACTTATAATAAAATAGTTCTGTAATCTGGAGCGTTTTTAAAAAGTAACGCAAATCATTTAATATCCCACAATCCTTAGCATCAGTGAAGACAATCAAACACCTGACAGGTGTCATCTCACCTGGTTTGACTGCATGCTCTTCATCCTCACTGTCTGACAGGACGGCCTTCTTCCTCTTCACTGCACGCGCGCACAAACACACACACACACACACACACACAATAATAGTAATAATAATAATAGTAATAATACTGAGTGTACTGAGAGCTGGTCTGAGGTCAGTACCTGGCTTCTCGTCCTCCTCGTCACTCTCGTCTTTCTTCTCCTTCTCTCCATCACTTCCTGCTGCAGCCTTCCTCCTCCCATCCTCTTCCTCCTCCTCACTGTCAGACTGCATCACAGCCTTCCACTTCCTCCCCCCTCCTCCTCCTCCTCCTCCCTCCTCCTCCTCCTCCTCCTCCTGCTGCTGTGGTTTCTCCTCCTCCTCCTGCTCGTCAGAGTCTACCTGTGCTGCCTTGCGTCTCGTCGGTGTCTCTGTCTCAGAGTCACTGTCGGCGTTGGACCGGCGCTCCGGAGACGCCGTTGGTTTTGCGTCCTCGTTCTCCGAGTCGCTGCCCGGCGCCGCTTTGCGCCTCCTCTCCCCCCCCTCCATGTCAGAGCTGCTCCTCCTGCATTTGGCGGGAGACGACCCTCCTCTTCCTCCCTCCTCCTCGTGATCTGAAGCTCCGTGTTTGACGGGCGACTCCTCCTCGTTCTCGGAGCCGCTCATCCTGCGTTTGACTGCAGTGACGTCTTCGGCGGGTCGAGGAGGAGGAGCCTCCGTCTCCGAGTCGCTTTTGTTGTTGTCGTCGTTGTCACCACAGCGACCCCGGGGGGCCTCCTCCTCCGAGTCACTGTCAGCTCCTCTGTGCTCCTCGTTGTCGGAGCCGCCGGCTGCCCCCCCGGTCTCCATGGGACGGGGGGCTTCTTCATGGCTGCTGCCCTCGTCCTGTTCAGACAAACACACGAGTCAGCTGAATATGCTTCATTTATATTCTATTTATTTATGTGTGTATATATACACAGGTGCTGGTCATATAATTAGGATATCATCAAAAAGTTGATTTATTTCACTAATTCCATTCAAAAAGTGAAACTTGTCTATTATATTCATTCATTACACACAGACTGATATATTTCAAATGTTTATTTCT
>NW_022286285.1:0-2974 GCF_004355925.1 Anarrhichthys ocellatus | reverse complement strand
TGTGTGTGTGTGTGTGTGTGTGTGTGTGTGTGTGTGTGTGTGTGTGTATGTGATGCATCTTTCTTAGCTGGCTGACAGCTGGACGGGAGTGTGTTGAAATCATGTGTTACATGAGCCCCGAAGCCGTGCTATATGTGGTAAGCCTGTTTTAATGTAAATTGCTGATGTCATCAGGTGTGATGTCATACAACAGGTTTGAAGAAGAGCTTTGATAAAAGCTAAAGCAACACATTGCCTGTTCATTCCAGCTTGTTATTTTTTTTTTTTTATATATATATATATATATATATATATATATATATATATCATTGACAAATAAGGCTTCTAAAAAGGTAATTTTAAAAATTATCTTCAAAATGGATATAATGCATATTTTTGTGTCTGGAAAAATGTGGTGAAACAAGTCTAAGTTGTGAACCAACTTTTTATAGTATTTTAAATAGTTTTTAACAGTATTTTTTAACTTCACAGGCTAAAAAATGTCAGTTGGCGCAACCACATATTTATAAAAAAATATATATTTTCCTAATATTTATTCAAACTGAAATTTCTGACAAGTATCCCTTAGAGTGTCTACTGTGTCTAACACATCGTATTTTGTGGTTGTGTTTTATATATATATACAATAATTTATCATAATTGCGTTCTCTTGGCAGGTATTTAGTATATTTAACTTTTGATTTTACATTTAAACAGAGAAACATAATAATACAAATATTCAAATGAATACATTCAATACAATAGTTCTTCACATCATATTAAGCAAAATAAAATTGACTTTAACCTATTATTTATTGCTTTAAATTAATATTTTACCTGGTCGCACCACCATGACATTTATCAGTTGTGCCACCTGACAATATTAGTAATCACAGCAAATATGCAGACAATTTGCATTTTTTTTTCAAATACAACAACATGCTTTTAGTCAGACTCTTTTTAAGTAAAATAAGTAAATATTTCATAGTAATCATGTTTAGCACATAACTGGAACAGGCAAAATCACATTCGCTTCCGCCTGCGTGTTGCAGCTTCTACCTCATTGTAGCAGCGTTTTGCACACACTCCATACAGGACTTGTTGTCTGCTCCCTGCGTCCTGCTGGTTTTGCTTTACTTCACAGTGGCATCCTTAATAGTTAAACAATATTCATTAATATCATGAAAAATAGTTTGAAAGTGTATAATACCGTTAACTTAACACTGTTAAACTTTAGAATTTTGTTTTTATATAATGTCAGAGCTTTGAATATAATATCATAGAGTGACATTCTCTGCAGTTGCACCACCTGCCTTACTGGTTGCACCACCTGACATTTGCAACTGATTTCAAATGAAACATGCATCTACTAGGACACTAGCATTAGCTTTTGTTCTTGCTAACAACTTCACACATATACATTTTAAAAAGAATAAAGACATTTATGATAAAATAACATTTTCTAGTTTTACATTGGTTGTACCGCCCTGACATGGAAAGTGAACCACTCTACCTATCAGTTGAAAGTAGCTGTTTTTATCAATATTCAAAAGAGATATAAAAACATTTTCACTCTGCTATAAAGGTCAGTTGAGGTCCTCTTGATGATGCAATAACCTGTTTACTGTTTTCCACTTTAATTTCATAATAAAAGTCCCATCTTTACAGCTGTGCCACCCTGACATTTGAGAACATTCAAATTGCTGGACAAAAGTTTTTAAATTATCGCAACAGCTTAAAACTATTGGTATTTGTAAAAATTTGGTTTATTTGAATCGTTACAACAATAAAAGCATGCTATAGTATTTTATTTTGAATTTATTATCATTTAAATACATTTTTTAATAGTTTTCTTAGTCTGTTCATCTGCTAGGACAGGTGCACCGCCTGATATGTTCAGGGTTTGAGATGCCAAAACATAAAATAATATATATTATTTGATTGTACTGAAAATGTATCAAAACTAGATAGGTTTTATAGAATGAAATGATACAGTATACACACATGTGTGTGTGTATGCAGACACACCTACACGTTGACATGTGTGTGTTTGTCTCAGTGTGCGTGAGATAACGCAGACAGACGGTTTACATAAATGCGTTTCTGTTTGTGTATTTAACTGGAACCTGAGTCTCCATTGTTGCCTCTAATTGCCGCTTTACACAAACAGTGTTTGTTACAATCTCCACATCTTGACCAAAGTTTTGGTTTTCCTGTTTAATGTATCGTCCTATTTATACTCGGCTCACTTCAGACCGTGAGTGGAGACAAACATGTTTGCTCAGAGTCCAGACGCGCTGAAAGAGACGCATTTATTTTACTGCAAAACAACTTCAACTGCTTCCACAGATACGTCGCTGCTCCTCTTCTACATAATGCTCTATATATAATATATATAAAAATATAATTATCACATAATCATAATGCTCTCTGCTCCTATTTCCTGTTTGATGACTTATTCATCCTCAGATGTGATCTGAGAAGTGTTTTATCTCATATTATGTATTGTTGATGACTTTATGGTCTTCTCTCTTGTGATCACAACACCTGTGTTTTTCTCTGTTCATGATGTGAAATATTATGAGGTCACCTAAATAAGAATAAGAATAAATACAGACCTACTAACTACACCACGTAGAAGTGAAGGACTGAGTTTGAATGAATAACAGAAGTACAGCAGTAAGAAGCTCATGTTTCCGATCATATCTCCTCCACAGTTTAACTGCCACAGATTGGATGTGTGTCACTAAACGTTTCTACTTCCTGTTCATGTTCACTACTTTGAGGACAAATTTAAAGCTGCTGCACATGTTGAATCAACTCGTCTCTCCTCAGAGGTTCACTATTATCTTTAATATGTCCTCTGCTCGTCTTTACTTCTGTTCACGAGTTCTGTCTCTTGTTCATTCTGTTCTTCTGATTAATGTGAAGACAGGTGAACAGAAACACCTGTATGTGTGTGTGTGTGTGTGTGTGTGTGTGTGTGTGTGTGTGT
>NW_022286283.1:0-2974 GCF_004355925.1 Anarrhichthys ocellatus | reverse complement strand
TGTGTGTGTGTGTGTGTGTGTGTGTGTGTGTGTGTGTGTGTGTGTGTATGTGATGCATCTTTCTTAGCTGGCTGACAGCTGGACGGGAGTGTGTTGAAATCATGTGTTACATGAGCCCCGAAGCCGTGCTATATGTGGTAAGCCTGTTTTAATGTAAATTGCTGATGTCATCAGGTGTGATGTCATACAACAGGTTTGAAGAAGAGCTTTGATAAAAGCTAAAGCAACACATTGCCTGTTCATTCCAGCTTGTTATTTTTTTTTTTTTATATATATATATATATATATATATATATATATATATATCATTGACAAATAAGGCTTCTAAAAAGGTAATTTTAAAAATTATCTTCAAAATGGATATAATGCATATTTTTGTGTCTGGAAAAATGTGGTGAAACAAGTCTAAGTTGTGAACCAACTTTTTATAGTATTTTAAATAGTTTTTAACAGTATTTTTTAACTTCACAGGCTAAAAAATGTCAGTTGGCGCAACCACATATTTATAAAAAAATATATATTTTCCTAATATTTATTCAAACTGAAATTTCTGACAAGTATCCCTTAGAGTGTCTACTGTGTCTAACACATCGTATTTTGTGGTTGTGTTTTATATATATATACAATAATTTATCATAATTGCGTTCTCTTGGCAGGTATTTAGTATATTTAACTTTTGATTTTACATTTAAACAGAGAAACATAATAATACAAATATTCAAATGAATACATTCAATACAATAGTTCTTCACATCATATTAAGCAAAATAAAATTGACTTTAACCTATTATTTATTGCTTTAAATTAATATTTTACCTGGTCGCACCACCATGACATTTATCAGTTGTGCCACCTGACAATATTAGTAATCACAGCAAATATGCAGACAATTTGCATTTTTTTTTCAAATACAACAACATGCTTTTAGTCAGACTCTTTTTAAGTAAAATAAGTAAATATTTCATAGTAATCATGTTTAGCACATAACTGGAACAGGCAAAATCACATTCGCTTCCGCCTGCGTGTTGCAGCTTCTACCTCATTGTAGCAGCGTTTTGCACACACTCCATACAGGACTTGTTGTCTGCTCCCTGCGTCCTGCTGGTTTTGCTTTACTTCACAGTGGCATCCTTAATAGTTAAACAATATTCATTAATATCATGAAAAATAGTTTGAAAGTGTATAATACCGTTAACTTAACACTGTTAAACTTTAGAATTTTGTTTTTATATAATGTCAGAGCTTTGAATATAATATCATAGAGTGACATTCTCTGCAGTTGCACCACCTGCCTTACTGGTTGCACCACCTGACATTTGCAACTGATTTCAAATGAAACATGCATCTACTAGGACACTAGCATTAGCTTTTGTTCTTGCTAACAACTTCACACATATACATTTTAAAAAGAATAAAGACATTTATGATAAAATAACATTTTCTAGTTTTACATTGGTTGTACCGCCCTGACATGGAAAGTGAACCACTCTACCTATCAGTTGAAAGTAGCTGTTTTTATCAATATTCAAAAGAGATATAAAAACATTTTCACTCTGCTATAAAGGTCAGTTGAGGTCCTCTTGATGATGCAATAACCTGTTTACTGTTTTCCACTTTAATTTCATAATAAAAGTCCCATCTTTACAGCTGTGCCACCCTGACATTTGAGAACATTCAAATTGCTGGACAAAAGTTTTTAAATTATCGCAACAGCTTAAAACTATTGGTATTTGTAAAAATTTGGTTTATTTGAATCGTTACAACAATAAAAGCATGCTATAGTATTTTATTTTGAATTTATTATCATTTAAATACATTTTTTAATAGTTTTCTTAGTCTGTTCATCTGCTAGGACAGGTGCACCGCCTGATATGTTCAGGGTTTGAGATGCCAAAACATAAAATAATATATATTATTTGATTGTACTGAAAATGTATCAAAACTAGATAGGTTTTATAGAATGAAATGATACAGTATACACACATGTGTGTGTGTATGCAGACACACCTACACGTTGACATGTGTGTGTTTGTCTCAGTGTGCGTGAGATAACGCAGACAGACGGTTTACATAAATGCGTTTCTGTTTGTGTATTTAACTGGAACCTGAGTCTCCATTGTTGCCTCTAATTGCCGCTTTACACAAACAGTGTTTGTTACAATCTCCACATCTTGACCAAAGTTTTGGTTTTCCTGTTTAATGTATCGTCCTATTTATACTCGGCTCACTTCAGACCGTGAGTGGAGACAAACATGTTTGCTCAGAGTCCAGACGCGCTGAAAGAGACGCATTTATTTTACTGCAAAACAACTTCAACTGCTTCCACAGATACGTCGCTGCTCCTCTTCTACATAATGCTCTATATATAATATATATAAAAATATAATTATCACATAATCATAATGCTCTCTGCTCCTATTTCCTGTTTGATGACTTATTCATCCTCAGATGTGATCTGAGAAGTGTTTTATCTCATATTATGTATTGTTGATGACTTTATGGTCTTCTCTCTTGTGATCACAACACCTGTGTTTTTCTCTGTTCATGATGTGAAATATTATGAGGTCACCTAAATAAGAATAAGAATAAATACAGACCTACTAACTACACCACGTAGAAGTGAAGGACTGAGTTTGAATGAATAACAGAAGTACAGCAGTAAGAAGCTCATGTTTCCGATCATATCTCCTCCACAGTTTAACTGCCACAGATTGGATGTGTGTCACTAAACGTTTCTACTTCCTGTTCATGTTCACTACTTTGAGGACAAATTTAAAGCTGCTGCACATGTTGAATCAACTCGTCTCTCCTCAGAGGTTCACTATTATCTTTAATATGTCCTCTGCTCGTCTTTACTTCTGTTCACGAGTTCTGTCTCTTGTTCATTCTGTTCTTCTGATTAATGTGAAGACAGGTGAACAGAAACACCTGTATGTGTGTGTGTGTGTGTGTGTGTGTGTGTGTGTGTGTGTGT
>NW_022286282.1:0-2974 GCF_004355925.1 Anarrhichthys ocellatus | reverse complement strand
AATACAGCATGATGTTCATTTAGTAAATGATGGTCCATTTAGAGTCACACAGACCATAAAGCAGGGGATGCTTTAGGGCGGGGCTTCACAGTGATTGACAGGTCTCTACCAGAGACGTATACAGCGTTTCTACGTCACTCCTTCTCAGTCCAAATATCTAGTTCTAGAACAAAAGTACTTTATTTTACATTGTGCTCACATTCTGAATTTTCCTTAACTGGAACTTTGTTATTACATTATAAAGCTTCTATGTGTCGCCCAGTATGTGAACTGTACTGCAATGGGAACTTGAAGGTGACATGGGTACAAATGCACATCTTCAGCACGTTTAAAAAGTTGCTTACTTGATGTCTTGATGTCTGCCTAGAAAGGTATAAGAAACACATTCAAAAGTCTGAAACTGTTCAGCAAGAAGCAAAACAAGTTCTATTGTCTGCATGAGAAACTTGTCTTTAAAGGAAGTGAGCAATGACTGAGAAAGGAGAGGCGGCTGTATAGATTTGACCTGGGTGACAGCGAGAGGAAGAGAGGAAATGAGACGGGAGCGGGACAGGAAATGACTGTCCACTCCTGGCCAATCAGACGGCCACGTGGAACATGCCAGTGTGAGGGTTGACGCGGATGAACCATCACACAAACACTGTTCACAATGAGGCCGTGTGTGTGTTCAGACAAATTACACACACATGCTTTCACGTATTTCATCCGCTCAAAGGAGCTCAAAACCCGGTGTGTGTTGTCGTTTGTCTCAAACACATTTTTTTGTTTTTTAGTTAAAACACACACAGATGCAGACTGTACAAAATGTCCAACTCCTTCACACAAACACAGCTTATTGAGCGTCTTCCTCTCTTTGTCCACATGTGCTGGGAGTCACATGCCATTGTCCAGAGTTATGCCGGGAGCTGCCTCCTCATCAGATAGTGTGTGTGTAGTTTGTTGTGCAGGACAAACTGTGGGAATAAGAAACCCACACACACACTGCTATCTAACCCACATGGGACTCTTACATCTAATAGTGGTTCATTATATCACTGACTCTTATCAGAAGGAGAACAAGGCGCTGACGCACTGCCCCATAAAAGTGACAAAGACTATTTTCATTGTGAGTCAACTCACAGACGACTGCGGTGACTTCCTCTTTCCTTGTTTTTAAAGGATTACAGCTTAGCTCAGTGAGGTCATACTGTAGTACAAAGACTACTGTACTTACAGGCACTCTTTTTATTTAACCTGACTGAACAATTGCTTCTTTGTGGTGTAAAAATGATTACATTTAGAGCTGAAACAATTAGCTGTGTAGCTATTTTGAGAATAATATTTAAATTATATTAGTGATGATTTTGGGTTTACTGCATGTACAGCAAACGTTGTTTTTAGAAAAGTGCGATACAAATAAAGGTTATTATTATTCCTTTGGACTTTTAATTGGTCAAAGAGGCTATTTTTCTCTATTTTCCGAAATTCTATGGACCAAACGATTACATGATTATGATAAAGATTCCTAGTTATTTGGAGCAATAGTTATGATGCGGCAGACACTATATAGATTCTGAAAGAATAAATAACTAGACTAACTCTAGTTGAATACATAAGCAGTGAATAAATGTTGCTCCAGCCTCATTTGGTCCGGTATGATAAGTAGCATATGGTGGCTAATGTTAGCTCTGTTTAAAAAAAAAAAAGATATTGGAAGTTAACCAACATCTTAATTATATCCATCTTCTTTTCCTACTGTTACATTATGAAGTTACATTATCATTATTGTGTAGTTTCCAAAAACGGACAAAACTACAAAAATCTCATAAACATGAAAGAGCGGCAACTTCCCAGAATCCTTTGCAACCACTTCGAAGTGCATAAAAGTCAAGCTCGATGCATTTGTGTCTCTTGTCAGAGCTACCTTATTTCACTCTCAAGTTCTGAAGCTTTGTCTACTCCCCAGAAATGTAGCTTAGCATTGAGCTACTTTAAGCCCTTTGGATCCGATGGTTCAACACATTTTAAGCTGGAACAGGCCGACACAACAGCTATTAGCTAAATACTGCTACGTGACAGCAATAAGAGACAAAGGCTGTGAGAAAAATGTATATTTTAAGGAAATATATTAATATCATTATGATGCAACTAAACTAACGCAATGAAAAACATCCACCTGGTCCCCGCACAGAAGTCGGACAGACAAAGAGCAGGTCTGATTGGTTGTCACTTTGGAACGCTTAAATAGAAACCCAAAATAGACCAATGGGCTTCCTGCGTGGGCAGTGTTGACATTAGTCAAACACGGTGATGTCACCCGTTTCCTGGCAGTGACTTACAGTCCTCTCACAGACTCATTGTGTGGGATTCAAACCTACAGCGGAAACCTGCACACCGGCAAGTTTGTTTTATTGTAAAACCCCCGACAGCTGGAATGAGGAAGTGAATATATTTAGCAGTGGATGAAATCACAATCGCATATTTAAATCACATAATAGGAGTCGAAAAGTGACCTCACAGGAATTAAACTTGAGGTTTTATTTATTGTCATTTAGTTAAAAATGTTGTTTGGTGTTATCAAACGTTATAACATTTAAAGATGTAATAACACTTTTTATAAGCGAGGTAAATGATTTATTTTGCTCTAAAATGTAGCGCTTTATCACATAAAGCGTGACAATCCGCCGCTCACCTGTTGTCAGTCGTGTGCCAGGGTAGTGTGTACGAGCCGGGGTGGAGCTGCATCGCAGACAGAGGGGGAGGAGGGGGGAGAGGAGGCGAGCCGGCCAGGGGGAGGCAGGGTGGAGGAGACGGAGGAGGAGGCGGAGGAGGGAGCGGCGGCTCCGACAGCTTTGCCAGGTGCCAGGAGTGAGGCCTGAGGAGAGGAACGCTGCGCCTGTGGGAGAGAGGTGAGAGGAGGGAGACTCAGGTGAGGAAGAGCCGCTTTGCGCTTATACAGCTCTGGTAGCGACCTGTCAATCACCGTGTAGCCCCG
>NW_022286280.1:1933-2975 GCF_004355925.1 Anarrhichthys ocellatus | reverse complement strand
AGTGGATTTTGTGAAAGTAAACAGTTTCAAAGATTTTCCTCAAAAAAGTGGATTTTGTGAAAGTAAACAGTTTCAAAGATTTTCTTCAAAAAAGTGGATTTTGTGAAGGTGAACATAGTTTCAAAGACTTTCTTCAAAAAAGGGGATTTTGTGAAAGTAGTTTCAAAGATTTTCTTCAAAAAAGTGGATTTTGCGAATGTAAACAGTTTCAAAGATTTTCTTCAAAAAAGTGGATTTTGTGAAAGTGAACATAGTTTCAAAGATTTTCTTCAAAAAAGTGGATTTTGCGAAAGAAAAGTTTCAAAGATTTTCTTCAAAAAAGTGGATTTTGTGAAGGTGAACATAGTTTCAAAGACTTTCTTCAAAAAAGGGGATTTTGTGAAAATAAAGTTTCAAAGACTTTCTTCAAAAAAGTGGATTTTGTGAAAATGAAGTTTCAAAGATTTTCTTCAAAAAAGTGGATTTTGTGAAAGTAAACAGTTTCAAAGATTTCCCTCAAAAAAAGGGGATTTTGTGAAAATTAACAATTTCATAGATTTTCTTCAAAAAAATGGATTTTGTGAAAATAAACAGTTTCAAAGATTTTCTTCAAAAAAGTGGATTTTGTGCAAGTAAAGTTTCATAGATTTTCTTCAAAAAAGTGGATTTTCTAAAAATAAACTTTCATAGATTTTCTTCAAAAAAGTGGATTTTGTGAAAGTAAAGTTTCAAAGATTTTCTTCAAAAAAGTGGATTTTGCGAAAGTAAACAGTTTCAAAGATTTTCTTCAAAAAAGTGGATTTTGTGAAGGTGAACATAGTTTCAAAGACTTTCTTCAAAAAAGGGGGTTTTGTGAAAGTAGTTTCATAGATTTTCTTCAAAAAAGTGGATTTTGTGAAGGTGAACATAGTTTCAAAGACTTTCTTCAAAAAAGGGGATTTTGTGAAAATAAAGTTTCAAAGACTTTCTTCAAAAAAGTGGATTTTGTGAAAGTAAACAGTTTCAAAGATTTTCCTAAAAAAAGGGGATTTTGTGAAAATAAACTTTCATAGATTTTCTTCAA
>NW_022286280.1:1220-1923 GCF_004355925.1 Anarrhichthys ocellatus | reverse complement strand
GGATTTTGTGAAGGTGAACATAGTTTCAAAGACTTTCTTCAAAAAAGTGGATTTTGTGAAAGTAAACAGTTTCAAAGATTTTCCTCAAAAAAATGGATTTTGTGAAAATAAATAGTTTCGAAGATTTTCTTCAAAAAGGGGATTTTGTGAAAGTAAAGTTTCATATATTTTCAGCAAAAAATGGATTTTGTGAAAATAAAGTTTCAAAGATTTTCTTCAAAAAAGTGGATTTTCTAAAAATAAACTTTCATAGATTTTCTTCAAAAAAGTGGATTTTCTAAAAATAAACTTTCATAGATTTTCTTCAAAAAATGGATTTTGTGAAAATAAAGTTTCAAAGATTTTCTTCAAAAAAGTGGATTTTGCGAAAGTAAACATAGTTTCAAAGACTTTCTTCAAAAAAGGGGGTTTTGTGAAAGTAGTTTCATAGATTTTCTTCAAAAAAGTGGATTTTGCAAATGTAAACAGTTTCAAAGATTTTCTTCAAAAAAGTGGATTTTGTGAAGGTGAACATAGTTTCAAAGACTTTCTTCAAAAAAGTGGATTTTGTGAAAATGAAGTTTCAACGATTTTCTTCAAAAAAGTGGATTTTGCGAAAGTAAACAGTTTCAAAGATTTTCCTCAAAAAAAGGGGATTTTGTGAAAATAAACTTTCATAGATTTTCTTCAAAAAAAGTGGATTTTGTAAAAATAAACTTTCATA
>NW_022286280.1:0-1120 GCF_004355925.1 Anarrhichthys ocellatus | reverse complement strand
TTTTGTGAAAGTAGTTTCATAGATTTTCTTCAAAAAAGTGGATTTTGCAAATGTAAACAGTTTCAAAGATTTTCTTCAAAAAAGTGGATTTTGTGAAGGTGAACATAGTTTCAAAGACTTTCTTCAAAAAAGGGGATTTTGTGAAAATAAAGTTTCAAAGATTTTCTTCAAAAAAGTGGATTTTGCGAAAGTAAACAGTTTCAAAGATTTTCCTCAAAAAAAGGGGAATTTGTGAAAGTAAACAGTTTCAAAGATTTTCTTCAAAAAAGTGGATTTTGTGCAAGTAAAGTTTCAAATTTTCTTCAACAAAGTGGATTTTGCGCAAATAATTTCAAAGATTTTCTTCAAAAAAGTGGATTTTGCGAAAGTAAACAGTTTCAAAGATTTTCTTCAAAAAAGGGGATTTTGTGAAAGTAAACATAGTTTCATAGATTTTCTTCAAAAAAGTGGATTTTGTGAAAGTTTACTGCCTAGAGATGCATTTTCATTTTTTATGGTCTTAAAAGACGTTTCAGGCAGAGAGGAGGCTAAAAGTTGATTTTGTGAAAGTTACCATAGTTTCAAAGATTTTCTTCAAAGAAGTGCATCAGGACAGTTGATTTCACCGTCTGATGTCATTTCATGAATATCTGCAGCTTTCAGCACTTTAATGTCTCGAGATGCATTTTCACTGTTTATGCTCTAAATAGACGTTTCAGGCACAGAGGACTCCAAAAGTTGATTTTGTGAAAGTAAACAGTTTCAAAGATTTTCTTCAAAAAAGGTTCTCAGGACAGTTGATTTCACAGTCTGTTATTTTCATAAATATCTGCAGCTTTCAGCAATTTACTGTCTGGAGATGCATTTTCAGTTTTTATGGTCTTAAAAGACGTTTCAGGCAGAGAGGAGGCCAAAAGTTGATTTTGTGAAAGTAAACATACTTTCAAAGATTTTCTTCAAAGAAGTGCCTCAGGACAGTTGATTTCACAGTCCGATGTCATTTTCATCAATATCTGTAGCTTTCAGCACTTTACTGCCTAGAGATGCATTTTCACTTTTTATGGTCTTAAAAGACGTTTCAGGCAGAGAGGAGGCCAAAATCAACTTTTGGCCTCCTCTCTGCCTGAAACGTCTTTTAAGA
>NW_022286279.1:0-2975 GCF_004355925.1 Anarrhichthys ocellatus | reverse complement strand
GGCGGGGCTACACGGTGATTGACAGGTCTCTACCAGAGACGTATACTCCGTCCCTACGTCACTCCTCCTCAGTCCAGATATGGTCACTTCCTGTTCACTGGTTGAAAAAAACAACATGGCGATGGCCGTAATCCAAGATGGCGACGCCGAAACTACGTCCACTTCTGATGTGCTCCTCAAGAATTTTCATTAAGTTTTCTGGACTACAACTTCCTGTTAAACTTTGTTTTAAAATGTCTTTATTAACTTCTCTGTCTTTTGTTCGGCTTTTATTGTCTTTAGGTAAAATATTTATTTTAAGGCCACAGAAGGATCAACTGATGCAAAAAATATAATCGCAAAACTTAACATGATAAAGTTAGAAAAAGATCAAAGATACGTTGATTCTTTTATCAACATAAACACAATAACGTGAACACATCTTTGCCTTTTCTCGTCACTTATTGGCCGACATTTACACACCAATACTCTGATATATTCATCCATCAACAGATGGATTGCTATGTTTGCTATGATTTTACAACAGCGTGGCTCTTGAATGCAACGCTCCTCCCCTCCTGATTGCGTTATAATTCACCAATAATGTAACTTAGACCATAAATAAAGTTGACTTAATGTCGACCGCGATGGATCGTTTATCTGCCGCCGTTTCAAACTTCTTCAGATTAATTTTTTATCGACACAAACAAGAAACCAATAGCTGCTTGAAAGGAAGGAAATTAATCTAACAACTGTATTTTACACCTTCTGTCTAATGTTGATGATTTGTAGTAAACGGTTTCGAATATGGGAAGAGACCACGGGGAAGACCCAGAACACGCTGGAGGGATTACATCTCCCAGCTGGCCTGGGAACGCCTCGGGATCCCCCAGAATGAGCTGGAACATGCTGCCGGTGAGAGGGAGGTCTGGGTCAGCCTGCTGGGCTGCTGCCACCGCGACCCGACCCCGGATAAGCGGAGGAAAATGGATGGATGGATGGATGGATGGTTTAGAATATGTGAAACTTGTCTCGTCTTTGAACACTTTAGAGGCTCAGCGAGCAGCAGACAGACAGATGTCAGCGGTGATTCGTCCTTATTAACACTGTTTGTATTCAAACAGGAGGAGCAGAATCCCATCAAGAGGTTTCTCTCACTGGAGAGACGGAGGACCGTTAAAGAGCCGAGGCCTCGCGTACCAAACGCTGGTTCACTTCACCTCATCCAAGCTGAGCCTCTGAGTTCAGTTCAGTCTCTTTACTCAAGTACTCAATGGATGTTTGTGGTACTCTTGAGTATTTCCTTGTAATGATACTTTATACTCTGATACTTTTGCATGCGTTGTTTAAGATTAGCGGTGGAAGAAGAATTCAGATATTTTACTTAAAGTTACTACGAGGAACTTTCATGTTGTGTTGATTCTGTTGGTCCCTGTGGACTAAAGTGGGAGTGTTTCTGAGCACCAGAGTCCCTTTAGAAAACCTCATGTTACTGCAGCAGGGTCTGACTGTCTGACAGGTGTAGGACAGGTGTAGGACAGGTGTAGGACACCTGAGTGAAGTGAACCGTGCTGTTTAAACTAAGAACCTTGAGTGTTAAAGACAACATGATGAATTATTAATTTAAAGGATGAGCTGAAGAGTCTCGTCTCGCTCCAGCTTGTTTTGCAGACAAAACGTTCCTCTTTATTTTAAAAGACCCGTCGGTCTCTGTGGGAGAGACACAGAAGGCCTCTGTTAACTTTACTGACTCACTATAAAAAGCTCTTCTCCCACGATCGTTCTTAGACCTCAGCGGGAGTATGAAGGAAAAAGGCTGTTGACTCCAGCAGTAAAACAACAAACAGTCTAAACTGTGGATAAACTGTGTGTGTGGGGGGGGGGGGCTGTTTATCTATGGCTCAATAAAGTGATGGAGACGACTGAGGAAGAGGAGGAGGAGGGTTTCATGTCTGCAGGGCTGAAGGAGTCATGTGTTCATCACATGCTACATAACACAAAGAAGCTCCTTCTGATTCCTGTTTACGGGTTCAGAGGGTCAAAGGTCAGAAACATCAGATCGCTTAATTTAGCTTTTAAATAACATCAGTTCAGATTCTGAGTCAAAGACGAAGTAATAAATAAAGCTTTAAAACATGAGCGAGTAGAAATTATAAACGTTTGTTTGAATCCTTTTTAAAAAAAAAACTAAATCTGCTTCAGAGATCAGTTCTTATAATCTTTATTTTATTCTTACGATGGAGAAGATATAAATTAAATATTTATTACAAATACTTTACGCTTTATTGTTGAATAGAAACTGAAGAATATATATTCCTGTGTTTATAAATGTTCATTCAACCAACAGCTTCCTTTAGAGGTGAATATTTATTTAGATGTTCTTAAGAAGCAGATATTAATATTTTATTAACTGTCCTACAAACAAAACAGTTTCACATCATAACATACATGTGGAACTATTAGCAGCTGGTGAATTATCAATACTTAATTTATTCATCTTAAATGCTTCACCATGTTTATTACAACAAAGAAATTGTTGTTTTACAAAATGTTGTATTTCTGTATTTATTCTCAAGCTGGAAAACATTGTAAAAAGAACGATATGAATTATAAATCTTATTAATAGACCTCGTACACTGCGTGCACAATTATTAGGCAAGTTGTATTTTTGAGGATTATTTTATACAGAGCTCTCGGTCAATCCAAAACGTTAGTAAACCTCAAACCTGAATATTTAAGAAAGTGAAAGTGAGGTTTTGGCACAATTATTGGGCAGTTTTGTTGTCTAAACGTACAGACTTTATATAAGAAGAAGACGTCGTGACGTCTCTCATTGGTTTGTGGACTGATGCTATGAAGCGTGGAGTTCAGCGATTATGGCCGTCGCTATCTTGTTTTTTTACAACCAGTGAACAGGAAGTGACCATATATGGACTGACGAGGAGTGATGTAGAGACGCTGTATACGTCTCTGGTAGAGACCTGTCAATCACCGTG
>NW_022286278.1:0-2976 GCF_004355925.1 Anarrhichthys ocellatus | reverse complement strand
TGCTTCACAGTAGGTATGGTGTTCTTTGGATGCAACTCGGCATTCTTACAAATGCTCTCTAGCAAACTTCAGACGGGCCTGGACATGTACTGGCTTAAGCAGGGGGACACGTCTGGCACTGCAGGATTTGAGTCCCTGGCGGCGTAGTGTGTTACTGATGGTAGCCTTTGTTACTTTGGTCCCAGCTCTCTGCAGGTCATTCACTAGGTTCTTGTGATCATTTTGACCCCACGGGGTGAGGTCTTGCGTGGAGCCCCAGTTCGAGGGAGACTATCAGTGGTCTTGTATGTCTTCCATTTTCTAATAATTGCTCCCACAGTTGATTTCTTCACACCAAGCTGCTTACCTATTGCAGATTCAGTCTTCCCAGCCTGGTGCAGGTCTACAATTTTGTTTCTGGTGTCCTTTGACAGCTCTTTGGTCTTGGCCATAGTGGAGTTTGGAGTGTGACTGTTTGAGGTTGTGGACAGGTGTCTTTTATACTGATAAGGAGTTCAAACAGGCGCCATTAATACAGGTAACAAGTGGAGGACAGAGGAGCCTCTTAAAGAAGAAGTTACAGGTCTGTGAGAGCCAGAAATCTTGCTTGTTTGTAGGTGACCAAATACTTATTTTACCGAGGAATTTACCAATTAATTCATTAAAAATCCTACAATGTGATTTCCTGGATTCATCCCCCCATTCTGTCTCTCATAGTTGAAGTGTACCTATGATGAAAATTACAGGCATCTCATCTTTTTAAGTGGGAGAACTTGCACAATTGGTGGCTGACTAAATACTTTTTTGCCCCACTGTATATAGTAATTATGTCACTGCCATGTTGTATACTTTTTAAAAGACACGACACAAATGTTTTATATAATGTGCTTCAAAATGATAAGAGCCCAAGCAGCTCACATACAATGCATGAACTGATATTTATAATATTTTTGGGGGGGATTCCTCAGATGCAATAAGCAGCAAATACGCAACTAGTGTTAAGAGTTCCTCAAGCAACGTTCTTAGGTCCCTTTAAATAAGTCAGTGATTGTGTGAATGCAGGAGGTTTGACGGATGAATCTGGCCTCACTTTGAGTGAAAACAGAGGCTGCTGGGCCTCACTGAGGGCCGGTTACACCTCCATACTGTGAGACCTCCAGACCTTCAGCGTTTGATTTTCTCACGCTGTCAAGATTGATTATGAGACATTTCCCAAACCACTGGCTGACTCTGATTGGCTTTCCTCACTAAATGAAGTTCTTACAGTCAATATTAATGAATGTTTATAATCAGGAAAAACAATATTGTGTCTCTTACACAGACAATTTCTATTATTTCAGGTTCCAACACAGCTTGATGGAAAATATCACCTGGCTGTGAGGAAGAGATGTAGAACGAGGAAGAAGAAGAAGAAGATGGAGTACAATAAAACGCTGCACTGTTAGGTGAGTTACCGCAACTTCCTGTTTACAGTAAAACAGCTTTACCATGACTGTGCTCCACTGTAGCTATAGTTTACAGTATGATACTTTAAATATGTTCTGGAGTACAATCATGTAATTGTGTTTTAAAGTACACAACTGTAAATATATACACATATTATTTATAGTAGACGGTACAAGTACTGGGCTATGGAGAGGCTCTCTGGAGGTAGAACTCATGTCTGATGTGGGACATGAACATGGTGCTTGAGGCTGATTTAATCTGGTGAACTGGGAGAGGATGAGTTTATTCAGAGGTGACTTTACTCGACCTGGAACCAGCCAGACTTCCTCCTCCCTCCTCTTCCTCTCAGGGATGTGGTCTTCTTCAGGGTCTCCTCTGATCCACCTCTCTGTGTGGAGAAACACTGGAGACAAATACAGCTGCTACCTGAGCATCTGTTTTCAAATATTATATAAAATGTTGTATTTCATAACTGTTCCCCAAATAAAAGATGATCATTTATAATATCTACTAACAGAAATACCTTTGAACCTTTTTACTGAAATGCTTCAAATATAAACCAGTAGCTTTCTGTTTTAAACGCTGATTTATTGTTTTTTTAAGACTCCATAACATGAGTGTAATAAAGGAAACCCTACATAAATATCTCAAGTATTTATTGAGTGCAGTTACAACTGTACATTTCAAGTTATTGTATTTTCATAAAGTACAGACTCAGTCAGCTGCTACCTGGTGAACACAGATGTTCACTTCTCTGCAGCCAGAACTACTGCAGTTTACAGTAAATGAAGTATTTTAATGAGGAAAAGAGAACAAACAGACAATGACCATTATCTCTCTTTGAAAGATCAAACAAAAATAATTCTCATATTTACATTGTTGTTTGTTATTGCATCATTACTTTGAGATGATTAAAGTCTTCTCAGTGTTAAATGAACTAGAACATCATCCCATTATTACACAATACACAAATGATACTGACTCATGATATTGATAGAACAGTTATGGCCTCTACTTGTTATCCCAACGGAACAATTTGATGAATCTCACAGGGTGTCCATCATAAATATGAGCAGCTTAAAGAATAATCCATAATTATCATCGCACCAGCTGACTACTGTAAACACAGTGTTAGTACTTGCACTACACTGATATTATCCAGGTCCAGCTCAGTCAGCCCCTCAGAGAAATCCAGCATCAGGGACAAAGCTCCACAGGCCCTCTGATCCAGTGTGGTGTGACTGAGGTCCAGCTCTCCACCCAGGGCTCCACAGAGGGACACTGCCCGTCTCACTGTGTCCCTCTCACTGTTCACAGGAACCAGGGACAGCAGCTGGAGGACGACGGCTTCACTGGCTCTAAACAGGAGAAACAGAGCAGACTGTTGGGATGAAGAAACATGGAAACTAGCTTCTTCTCTGGTCATTCTGTGGTCTTTCCCACCTGAGGAGGACTCGGTCTAGGACAGGAAACAGCAGGTCCAGTCCGCTGTCCTCCACCTCACAGTCCTGCAGGATGAGCTCTGCTTTCTGGCTGCTGCGTCTCAGGATG
>NW_022286277.1:0-2977 GCF_004355925.1 Anarrhichthys ocellatus | reverse complement strand
TATATGTATATGTATATGTATATATTTTAAAAAGTCTTCTGCTGCAAGCTGACACTTTCTCTGTTCCTCAGGAGCTAGCGGTCTCCACCTGACCAAACATGAGAACTTTCACGGCGGTCTCGATGCCATCTCAGTGGGTGACGGCCTCTTCACCATCCTCACCACCCTCAGCAAGAGGGCCACCTCAGTCCAGGTCATGCTACAGCCCATCCTCACATACATGGCCTGTGGTTATATGGGCAGACAGGTAATGGGGCTGTAATGATTTGGTATGAAAATACATCTTGAACAAAAACCAATGGCCAAAGCTTTACTATGTGTTTTTAATTTGACATTTTGTAGGGGTCTCTTTCCACATGTCAGCTGTCGGAGCCTCTGTTGTGGTTCATCCTCCGCGTGTTGGATACCAGTGAGGCTCTCAAGGCCTTCCATGACATGGGTTGGTATAAACACAGAACACCTGCCTCCTAACCCAAATTTACTCACCCCACCCTTCAGACTAGATGCGCCTACAGACTGTACAGCAACAATGGTGTTTTTGTTTATTCGGTGTCATGCTGTGCAAGATTGGTCTCATAAAATAATATCAATATCAGTTATGTCAGATGTGCCATGAATATGTGGTGCAAAAACTGACAGAGGAAAACCTTGCTGAGCTATGGCAAAGTCGCACAAACATACTTTGCTTTTCTTGTATTTGTTTTTTTCTTTTCTTTTCTTTTCTAACCCTCAACTTTAATCAAAAATGGCACTGACAAAATTTCGAGTTGTATGTCTGGGTCATTTAATGTCCTGTTCTGATTGGTTGGTGTATAGACGTAGCAGTAGTTAAGTTGTGAGATTTTAGTGCCAAATTTCTGACTTTTTACTATTTGCTTGTCTCCAAATCAGCCGTCAGTGAACGTGTCTCACAGTGTGATCAATGACCATTCTGGTTTGAAAGTCTAAGATTTTACCACGTCAAGTTTTATGTCAGACAACTCAAAATATCACTGTGTAATGAGGTCTACAGTGACAAATGTTTTACTTACTGAATATTTGTCTGGGACTAGTCCTATCCCACTGCAGGCGGGCACTTTACCTTTGTCAAAACCCTGAAATTAAGCACAATAGATTTTCCAGAGCTTTAGGTCGTTATAGAAATGACGCACAGCGACACTAATGTAAGCATGGATTCGAGCAGCTTTTGGAAAATTTGATCATTAAGACAGAAACTTTCTTGTGTTTTACCAGGTGGTGTGCAGTTGATCTGTAACAACATGGTGACCAGCACCCGGGCCATTGTGAACACAGCACGCAGCATGGTGTCCACCATCATGAAATTCTTAGATTCAGGTCCTGGAAAGACGGCAGATGGCAACCTCAAAGCCAGAGTGATGACCTCCGAGCCAGACAACGCTGAGGGACTCCACAACTTTGCTCCCTTAGGTGCTTTTACTTTCTTTCTCCTCAATCTGATATATCAATATTTTTTTACTGTAAAATATTTTACAATATTACATCAACTCTTTTCTATTTCTAAATGATCTACTTGTCCCTCCACAGGCACCATAACATCCAGCAGCCCCACAGCGCAGCCAGCAGAGGTCCTCCTCCAAGCAACGCCGCCCCACCGCCGGGCCCGGTCAGCAGCCTGGTCCTACATCTTCCTGCCGGAGGAGGCCTGGTGTGACCTCACCATTCACCTTCCTGCTGCTGTGCTGCTGAAAGAGCTCCACATCCAGCCACACCTTGCCTCTCTCGCCAGTGAGTAGGCTCCAATTTGATAATGAAAGTCAATGTGAAAAAATTGTACATTGGAATATTTTTGAAAGTCTACTTCAGTCAGTATTTTTACAACCATCTGACGCTGTTCCATCTGACTTGAATGGAAACTCATTTCATTCCTTTATGTTCTACTCTGTCCCGTTCCTCTAACCAACCAGCCTGCCCATCCTCGGTCTCCGTGGAGATCAGTGCTGACGGGGTCAATATGCTGCCGCTCTCCACGCCAATCATCACCAGTGGCCTGACGTACATTAAGATCCAGCTAGTGAAGGCAGAGGTTGCGTCGGCTGTTTGCCTGAGGCTGCACCGGCCCCGTGATGCCAGCACCCTTGGTCTGTCTCAGATCAAACTCTTGGGCCTGACGGCATTCGGTAACACCTCCTCTGCGACTGTCAACAACCCCTTCCTGCCTTCTGAGGACCAGGTCTCTAAAACCAGGTACCAAGAACAGATTGTGTAATGAGTGTGTCCATTTCTATTAGCTGTGGGTTTGTTTTTTTTACAACATTTTCTTTCTTTACCACGTACAGCATCGGGTGGCTGCGTCTTCTCCACCATTGCCTGACCCATGTCAGTGACCTGGAGGCCATGATGGCCAGTGCCGCAGCACCCACGGCCAACCTGCTGCAGACCTGCGCGGCATTGCTCATGTCACCTTACTGCGGCATGCACTCGCCCAACATCGAGGCCGTGCTGGTCAAGATTGGCCTGCAGTCCACTCGCATTGGACTCAAACTCATCGACATTCTGCTGAGGAACTGTGCCGCTTCTGGCACCGACCCTGCCAGTGAGTCACACACCGCTGCATTAATGCTGGAGTGTTAATTATAGGCAGCAGATCCACAGGAAAAAGCAACTCCATCAAACATTCTTAAAATATTCAAATGTATCCTTAAGAGGTCCTTCAATTAGGTTGTAGTTGTAAAGACTTAGACAAGGGCATTTTTCAAATGTTATTTTGCCCCATCAAGTAGTTAACGTGTTTTGTTCTGCAAGGCCTCACAAACAAATTGAGTGTGTGTGTGTATGTATATGTGTGTGTGTATGTATGTGTGTGTGTGTGTATATGTGTGTGTGTGTGTGTGTATATATATATGTGTGTGTGTGTGTATATATATATGTGTGTGTGTGTGTGTATATATATATGTGTGTGTGTGTGTGTATATATATGTGTGTGTGTGTATATATATGTGTGTGTGTATATATATAT
>NW_022286276.1:0-2977 GCF_004355925.1 Anarrhichthys ocellatus | reverse complement strand
GTGTGTGTGTGTGTGTGTGTGTGTGTGTGTGTGTGTGTGTGTGTGTGAATGTGTGTGCGCCCAGTTTGTTTCTGAGCTGAAGTTACAACACGACCAAAGAAACTTACATTTTTTATGATAATCTGAGATATTATTTAAAGAGATCTCATTATATTAACAAAACATATTTACAGCTTTTAGAGTTCAATAAAAACTAAGTTTTTAGGTTTTGCTCTCATCCACAACTATAATGCCTACGAACTGTTTTATAATAATAATAATAATAATAATAATAATGAGTTTTAAAAGGTTTTCTGTCCGTATTCTGAAACAAATGTCTGGATAGTAATATTAGAACAAAGCGGCAAAAATAAACATGTTTCACTTTGTGAATTATTTTCACAAATTCTCTCCACAAACAGAGAGGGTGGACACAATAATATGAACGGCAGCACAATCTAAATGCAACCAAAAACAACACCTTTGTGAAGCCTGACGTGTAGTTTTATTAACAGATAACTAAGATTTAATATACTAAGAGCTGTTGTGATCTTTGGCCACATTTAGTTGTTTTTAATTTGTTTAAGTTAGTAACCATCAGGACACAACTTCTACCATTAAATTAACATTTAAGATCAATTTAACACCAGAACTTCAAACACTGTCACTAAATAATTCACAAAAGAATCTTTAATCTGCCGAACTGCGCTTTTCCCCCCATTCTTTCCCAGTCCCTGAACGCATCACCACCCACACCTGTGTGACGGTCACCTGACCGCGAGCAAACACACCTATTCTGCGTTTTTTTTATCCTGCGCGCAAACATGACCCTCGTCAGCTCCCGTTACTGTTGTTCCACCTCCAGTTGTCGTACAAACGGCTGTTAGCACAGAGATGACAAAGCAAAGCGAAGAATGAAAACACACCAGACTCCATTAAAAAAAACACCGCTTTGAGGTTCTCCTCCCCGCCTGCCCCCCCTCCTCTAAGTTTACATCGGTTCCGAGCTGGAGGTATCACGCCCTGCCTGCAGGAGCTCCCTTCGGGCCTCCCTACATCACCTCCTCCGCCTCCCTCTCACCTCCAGGGTGCCGGTCTGCTCCGGGAACAGGTCCTCCCCGTCCTCCAGCTCGTGGAAGTCGGTGTGTTCCGGCGGAGGGTCCCTGGCTGTGTCCGCCATGGTCGCGTCGTTCCTGGGGCTGGATCGTGACGATGATGGCTAACTTAGCTTATACAGCTAACACGGGGACACACACACGCGCGCGCGTACAAACACCGACAGACCGCCGACTGACAGACCGAGGGGGGGGTCAGGAGGTTTTCCCAGCTGTGTCATGTGACCAACAGGAGTCCTGATGGGAGTCAGAGAGGGGGAGAGAGAGTGAGAGGAGGAGGTCTCACTCTGAAAGGTTTTACTGGACCCGATAGTTTGACCTCACGAGAAACACAATTGTCCTTTTTTTTTAAAAAAGATTTCTCAGAATCTCTAAATTTGACTATTTATATTAGTTTTAAAATCATTTAATCATTTTAAATAATTCGAATTGAGAATAAAACAAATATAATAATTAAATTATATTTCATAAATACATTATTTAAACACAATTTAAAATAATAATTTTAACTGAAAATGATTTAATTTGACATATTTATCTTTTTTTTCAAAACCTTCTCAAAATCTCTAAATATAAAGATTTGAAATAATTTAAATAACTTGAAATAGTTCTAATTGAGTTAATTATTATCGAATAAAATAATGAAATTAAATGAAAATATTTAAACCAGAAAAACTTCTCAATTGATAGAAAAATGTGTGTACATGAATTGAGTACTTTAACTTTTAATACATAAACCACATTTTTCTGAAAACTATTTAAAATGTTTCCAATGAAGGACTTTTACTTGTAGTATTCGTACTTTTACTGAAATAAAGGACTCTGAATACTTCCTCCACCACTGTGGTGTATTCTGTCTGTTGCTATTCTTCCCGTTCAATAAAGTTGTTTTGAAGAAAAAACAACCAATCATAAACGATCTTTGCTTCGTTACATCCGGGATCATATCCAGTGTTACTTCCGCGTCGTTAGCGAATCACTGGCGTTAAAACCACAGCTAATAAAGTTAATACTGTTATTTTAAATAACGTTTAAGGCGCCGGAAGTTACCGCTGCCGTCGCTAGCTAGCTTGTTAGCTAACTCGCGGGGTTTACATCGGCTCTGACCGGCTTCAGACAACTCAAACCTGTGAAGGGTTTTAAATTGAATTTTCGTTTCTGTACCGATGTTAGCATGGCTGCTAGCAGGGAGATAGCCAGCATAGCATCAGAAGACGTCCGACGTTTGAACCAGGAGGAAGAGGAAGAAGAAGAAGAAGAAGAGGAAGAAGAAGAAGAGGAGGAGGACCTGGAGCTAGCGTTAGCAAACATGACGATGGAAGGTAAAAACATGCCAGTGTTTAGAAAGGGAGTAACTGCTGGAGGAGGAAGTATTTAGTGAAGTAAAAGTACTCGCACCACACTGAAAATACTAGGTTAAAAGTAAAAGTCCTCATCTATAATGTTTACTAAGCAATGGCATCAAAATATACTAAAAGTAGTCTTCATGCAGACATGTTTCAGGATAATATATATTATATCACTGGATTCAAATGTGTGGGTGACTTTAATGCTGCAGCTGGTGAAGGTGGAGCTCATTTTAAATACTTTATCTGGTATTTAGTGGCTTTCCCCCACGGGTCACATATTACATCATAATATACTTGATTGTATTTTTGTGTTATGAACTGTGTGACTTCTCCGTCCAGATGAAGAGAAGTCTTTAAAATCACTTTCTAGTATAAAATACTATCAGCAGCTGTTCCTGGAGAAGAATCCAGAAAAGAGTCTTTAAATCATGCTGTTTGCTCTTTTAGTCACTATGTGGCTTTTTCTTTGTTTACTGTCAGTTTTCACCTTTCTCTCCTCTTGTTTACTAGCTTTCTCTCCTCTTGTTTACTAGC
>NW_022286275.1:0-2977 GCF_004355925.1 Anarrhichthys ocellatus | reverse complement strand
TGTGTGTGTGTGTGTGTGTGTGTGTGTGTGTGTGTGTGTGTGTGTGTCTCAGGTCTTTGCCCTCTCCACTCACCCTTATGGCTGCCGAGTCATTCAGCGCATTCTCGAACACTGCCTTCAAGAACAGACGCTGCCTATCCTGGAGGAGCTCCATCAACACACGGAGCAGCTGGTGCAGGTAACGCACACTAGCACTCACTAGCCGTCTCTCTTCCTCCGCCAGCTATGTTTTTCTAGAGCCAGTTGAGAGAAGTTGGCTTAAAGAAAACCTCTCTCTGTGTAGATTTTAGAAGTTGGCTGCGTGTTTGATGTGACGTCGGAAGCAGCAGCTGGTGTCCTCACGTTTCAGTCAATGTGTCTGTGTGGTTTGTTTTATTTAGGACCAGTATGGCAACTATGTGATCCAGCACGTTTTGGAGCATGGTCGAGCTGAAGATAAGAGCAAGATAGTGGCGGAAATCCGAGGCAATGTACTGGGGCTCAGCCAGCACAAGTTTGCCAGGTAAATAACCAACTCAAGGTTTCAGTTTCATGTCCCCACCTTCTTTGAGAAATGTTTCTTTCATTTCTCTGCAATTGCAGCCAGACGTTTTCTTTTAAATGCACCTTAACGCTCAGCCCTCCCTTCCCGTCTTTAGTAATGTGGTGGAGAAGTGTGTGACCCATGCGTCACGGGCAGAGCGGGCCGTGCTGATAGATGAGGTGTGCAGCCTGACTGAGGGCCCCCACAGTGCCTTATACACCATGATGAAGGACCAGTACGCCAACTACGTGGTGCAGAAGATGATCGACGTGGCCGAGCCCACCCAGCGCAAGATCGTAATGCACAAGGTGGGTGGAAAGAACGTCTTCACATATGCTGGGATAATGGTGGTTGTTCCAAACCTCTTAAAGTCGAGCAATTAAAACACCATAAACGTGTAATTGAAGGGTTTAGAACACAATCACTTGTGTTAAGAGTTATTATGGCCAATCTTTTAATTCAATGATTATGTATTTGTTGGTGTTTGAGAGCAATTGTTCTGCAAAAAAAATACATATTTGGAACTACAAAGCAGTTGCAGTGATGTCTTTAAAAATCGTTTATTTTGACTCACTAACAGTCATTAGACAGAGGCATATAAATTAGTAATACATTAAATATGATAATCCTGCATTAGTCCTACAGTGGAGTTATTTGCAAAATAGACTGTCTAGAGCAGTGATTCTCAACTGGTCCGCGACCCACTTTTGGGTCGTGACCCCGTTTTTCAGTGGGCCACAAAAAAAAAAAAAAAAAAGTTGTGATTTTATTTTGAAGGGCATTTTTTATGCAGCGGAATTATTCCAGCATTTACTGCACTTGTTCAGCGGTGCAGGAAAAACACATGACCAATGCATTGTGAATCACATCACGCGATGAAGCTCAGCCAATCAAATATGAGTATTCTGACGAGTTTCCTGACTTGAGTGAGATGTACACACGCCGTGACACACGGGGGAGAGACGAGGATATAGAGAGCAGAGCAGGACTGTTGAGCTGTGAAAGTCAAATCATAGGATGATTTCCAAAAGAGAGAAATATCCAGACAGACCAGAGTCATTAGACTCTGACTGGACAGACTCATAGAGGTGAATTCTTCAAACACTAATTTCTCTTTTTAGTAGATGAGAAAATTATAATATCGTGGCTTTTTCACTTCACCCTGAATGAACTGAATTTAAAGCTGCAGGGCAATTCAGTGAAAATTATTTTTTCTAAATTGAATTTCGTTACGTAATTTATTTTTTAATCCAGCTGTTATTTTGCTTGAAATGAGAAGAACATTTATTCATGTATTTCTATGTATTATTTATAATCCATCCAGTTAAATTTGAAAAATGAGAATAATATTTGTTAAAATATAATTGATGTGTACTTTCTTTATTTGATTTGACAGTTGACACAGAGACGTTACTGCTACTAGACTATATATATATAATTTTTTTTATTTTTTTTGGGTCGTGGGTCCCGGCTTGTCATTAAGGGGTGATGGTGGGTCCCGCAGCCAGACCAGTTGAGAACCACTGGTCTAGAGAATTTCTTAATTTTAAACTACACACACAGTCATCCCAATTGTATGATTATTTTGTTTTGATTGGCTTCAGCACTACATAAATATCAACTCCTTGAATTAAAGAAATTCTGAAGGGGGGATGGGGAGCATGTCTCTTGTCAGCCCATAATCCCTTCACTTACCTGCACTTCAATACATCTTAAGGTCACTGCATTCAGTGTGATTATTGATTTCCAGATAGATGGGTGTTGGTGATTTGCTGTGGGGGGAGAGAGGATGTGTGTGTTGGAAGTGCACACCGCCCATATCCAATTTGAACATGTGTGTAACCTGTGTGTTTGTGTGTCTGCACAGATCCGGCCTCACATTTCTACCCTGAGGAAGTACACGTATGGAAAACACATCCTGGCCAAGCTGGAGAAGTACTACATGAAGAACGGCGTTGACCTGGGTCCTCTCTGTGGCCCTCCCAATGGCATCATGTAAACCCATGCCCCCCCCCCCCCCCCCCCCCCTCCCCCCACCCCCCCCCCCCCCCCCCCCCCCCCCCCAAATCCTGCTCACAGGCAGCCTTAGTTTTTCTCAGATATTGTTGCCCCTCCTCCACCTGCCCGACCAGGCCCACTGAACTGGGGGAGTGAGGGAAGGACGGCGGGGAGTGGAGAGAGGTGAGACCCGTTCCGCTCATCGCTCCACTCCCTCCTTTATTTTTATGTTTCGTTTCCTTTCATGTCTTTTTTTTTTTTTTTTTTTTTTTTTTTTTTTTTTTCCTCTGATAAACTCAAAAATCATTTCACCTTTTGCTACTGCTGCACACACAATCCTAGTGTCCTAGTCACCACTACGAGATGGAACGAGTATTTAATTTGTCCGACGTCACAGAATCATAGATGAACACACACACACACACACACACACACACACACACACACACACACACA
>NW_022286274.1:0-2979 GCF_004355925.1 Anarrhichthys ocellatus | reverse complement strand
TGCAATCGGCAGCAGTAAAAAGGGTTTTAGCATTCATTCCTGCAGCATTCTATTTGGTTCCTAAGAATTGCTGCCATCACACACCATATCGCCAACATACAGTAGTTCATGACAGTGAGACGTGGATGAGTGGTTTAACCTTAAGCTGCTGTCGACTGTTTCCCTTCAGGTAAACGTGGGTGTATGGGAGAGCACCTGGCCAGGATGGAGCTGTTCCTTTTCTTTACGTCTCTCCTCCAACGCTTCACCTTCTCTCCTGTTCCTGGAGAAATGCCCAGCTTGGAGGGTGTGATGGGCTTCACCTATTCCCCCGAAGAGTTCAGGGTCCTGGCTGAGCCTCGCTGACGCAACACAATCGAAGATCACGTATCTGACTCACATTGAAAACTAGTTTTCATAATATTTGAACATTCTCCTCCAAAATAATTTTATATATAAAAAAAGATCACCATGTCTGTGGAGATTCAGTCACCCAGGTCAGAGGATATTTGCAAGTTCTAAGTCAAAGACAACTGGACTTACTCATTGTTTTAAGGCAGTAAGCCCAGTTGCCTTTGATTTGTATCTTAGGTACAGTAATTACAGCACCTGCACTTCCACGGTCCTCCCACAGAAGTGTGTTCACACATAGATTGATTACTGAACAAGTCTACTGGACATGGGCCCAGGGGGGCTCCCTGGCCTTCACCTACAAAATGTCACTCAAAGAGACATAAAACAACTACAAAGAGACACAAAATGACTACAACAAGAACAAAACATCTACAAAGAGAAGCAAAACAGCTGCAAAGAGACTCAAAGCAACTGTCAAGAGATGCAAAATGACCACAAAGAGATATTTAAAAAAAAGAGACTCAAAAGGACTCGGAAAAGGGGCGAACAAAATACATATAGAGATTCAAAATGACTAGAAAGAGAGACAAAACAACCACAAAGAGACTCAAAGCAACTATTAAAAGACGCAAAAAAAACCACAAAGACATACAACTATAAAGTCATCTACTGTTCTCCAACATACTTAAACCGATACAGTATCGATCTCTCAATGGTCTGACGAGCTTGTACTGAATGTCATTAACTTATGACATTAATAAACTGTTGAACCATTAATTGTTGCATAATATAATGAGCTGATTCTGAATAGATCATTCACCAGTATGGAGCAACAGGAGATCATAATATATTAGCTTGTCATATATCCATTAGCTGATTATGTCTTATGTAGTTGCTCCACATAAGTTATGCATGATTTCCTTCACATCTAGCAAAATATATCGAAATAGATTCCAGCATCCATACGCGCAAATCAAAGCCTCACTAAAGTTCTTTGATTTTGCCTTTGATTGAGGTGACGGTCATCACTCACATCATTTATTCTCAACTTCTTTAAGTAGCGATTCCACAAAACTTGTAAAAGAATGTTTAAAAGTCTGTATTAAGGATGTTTTATTCTGTACTTGAATCAATAAATGTTTGTGGTTGAATCCCAGCGTTGGCCTTTCACATTAATTGATTAATGACATGGTTTTGTTGAAAAGGCGAGGACACAGGTAGAGGCAGTGAGCATCAAAAACTCAACACAATCACAGTTGCAAAGTATTGAAAATTGTAAAGTGATCTTGTGTTCTTATCTTTGAAAATGACAAACATAAGAGAGCAGTCTTTAGCTGTGTACCGTAGCGGTCCAACCCAGTTCCACTTTTACCTGCAACTGCACAATGAGTTCAGATCAGATCAGTTAGATTAGATGACTTTTGTTCCCACTACACTTTGTACTTTTGACTTAAATCTGATTAGACTATCACCATGCAATCTAAGTGAAAGGCTACTGAAAGACTGGAGAGGTTTTGCACTTGTGTGTTATCACATTTCTGAGCTGAGATTGTTGTTGCTCATGAGTTATTGCCATCATGTTTCTTGACATGATATTACTTGATAATTACTCAGTTTCATCATTTGTTCGATGACGGAGATCTTGTTTGACAAAGAAAAAGTAGCTGTGCGTGTAGCTTGTTATGCTGGTTTAACTCTCTTTATGTGGCTTTATATGTTTTTGCTGGGCTTTGACCACAAGGTGCTATTCCTGTTTATTGTTAATTTGATCATAATAGCAGACTTCCTCAAAAACAGGAATCCTCCAAATTATCCTCCAGGATCATTGGCTCTTAGAATTGGAATTTCTTCCTTATGTTAAACTCAGACAAAACAGACATTATTCTACTAGGCCCACAACACAATCAATTATCTAATGATAATTCCTTATTATCAGGCTGCTCTGAAAAGTCTCTTCCACCGTTGATCCATAAGGCTGCAGCACGTGTAATAACAAAAGCTGAGTAAATAGATAATTTGACAGAGATCTTCTTTAACAAGGAAAAGGTCAGTTTCTTTGTGTCTGGTTATCTAAGTTCACTTTCACGAGGACTTTCGAGCAAAGTCCAAATTAGTTTTTAAGTGGTATATGTACAGTAATGTTAGCATGTAGTGTAGAGTCACGTCTTGAGAAGCTCAGACCTTCCTCCTGCTGCTGGTTCAACTCTCTTTAACAATGTGGCTGTATGACTTTTTGCTGGGTTTTGACATCAAGGGGTTATTCCTGTTTACGTTTATTTTGATCATAATAGCAGATTTCCTCAAAAACAGGAATCCTCCAAATTATCCTCCAGGACCGTTGTCTCTTCCCCTTGTGGGGAATTTCTTTAGTGTGGACAGGAAACATCCATACATTTATTTTGCAAAGGTAAAGTTAAAAACATGTACATTTTCAAGTGTGAATTTTATTGAGACACCCTAATACATTTAAACTGAATTAGTTTGTTTGATTGATTGATTTCATTGAATTTAAGTTCAATATCTTTTACAAACTGTGGTATTGCTATAAGGATAGTGGAGTATATGGACAACAACAACTTATATAACTTTGTCAATGTACTAAAGAAAACTGTACATTTCAACTATTTTTGTTAATCTAACAATTTG
>NW_022286272.1:2652-2974 GCF_004355925.1 Anarrhichthys ocellatus | reverse complement strand
GCTGGACAAGTTCAGTTGTTTTTAAATATTGTCTATAAAGATAAAGTCCTTGAATCGCTGGTTTGGTTTTGCGGTCCTTGAATCGCTGGTTTGGGTGTGCGGTTCTTGAATCGCTGGTTTGGGTGTGCGGTTCTTGAATCGCTGGTTTGGTTTTGCGGTCCTTGAATCGCTGGTTTGGTTTTGCGGTCCTTGAATCGCTGGTTTGGTTTTGCGGTTCTTGAATCGCTGGTTTGGGTGTGCGGTTCTTGAATCGCTGGTTTGGGTGTGCGGTTCTTGAATCGCTGGTTTGGTTTTGCGGTCCTTGAATCGCTGGTTTGGGTTT
>NW_022286272.1:588-2552 GCF_004355925.1 Anarrhichthys ocellatus | reverse complement strand
TGCGGTTCTTGAATCGCTGGTTTGGGTTTGCGGTTCTTGAATCGCTGGTTTGGTTTCTCACTCTTTAATTTGTGATTTAGTCGCGGGATTGTTAATTTTAATTTTTTAAAATTCATCAGTAACAGTTGGGACGTCGACTCAACACCAGCATCAGTGTCTGAAGTGGATGAAAGCCGAACCTTTCAGTGGTTAAAGTTTGTTTGTTTGTTTACAGAGGAGCGAGCACAGAGGCCTCGGCTGCAGCTGAAGCCTCGGACCGTTCAAGCGCCGCTCAACCAGGTTGCCAACCCAAACTCTGCCATCTTCGGAGGAGCCAAACCGAGGGAGGAGGCGACACCCCCAGAAAAACCCTAGGAGACTAAGGAGAGGAGAGGAGGTGATCCCTTAAGAAAAACCGTTGGAGAGGAGAGAGGAGAAGAGGTGTTCCCTTAAGAAAAACCATAGGAGACTGAGGAGAGGAGGTGATCCTTAAGAAAAATCTTAGGGAGGAAGGGAGGAGAGGATTAACAAGGACAAGGAAAGAAACATCAGTTAACATTTCTGCCTGACAGACAGCAAGTGGGAGCCACCCTCTTCTTCTCCTCTTTCTTTCTTCTTCTTCCTCCTGTTTGAGTTCAGTTGGAGCAGAATATTTATTCTTTGTGGTAATAAAGGAACTCTGAGGAATAATAATTCTGTAAACACGAACACACTTGTGATTGCATGACCAAACTTTGGGTTTCTTAGCTCCGTCTCCTCAACGTCACACCTCCGCTTACCGTGATGTCATAGCTGCTTCGTAGCCCCGCCCCCTGCTCCTCTGCCTCCGGGTCAAAGGTCGTCTGCCATTTCCTCCAGCAGAAAGAATCCCAGAGGTTAAACCCGGAAAGTTAAGAGGGGGGAGGTATTTTGTAGTAGTTCAGCTGAGGCCACGCCCCCTCACTCTGACTGGTGAAGTCGTAGTTTTCTTACTTTTCTTACTAGCTGATGATGGCGTGCTAACTAGCTGATGATGTCGTGCTAACTAGCTGATGATGTCGTGCTAACTAGCTGATGATGGCGTGCTAACTAGCTGATGATGTCGTGCTAACTAGCTGATGATGTCGTGCAACTAGCTGATGATGTCGTGCAACTAGCTGATGATGTCGTGCTAACTAGCTGATGATGTCGTGCTAACTAGCTGATGATGTCGTGCTAACTAGCTGATGATGTCGTGCAACTAGCTGATGATGTCGTGCTAGCTGATGATGTCGTGCTAACTAGCTGATGATGTCGGGCCGACGACCAGCTGCCGAGGTCGGGCCGACGACCAGCTGCCGACAGCACAGTGATCATGGGAGGGAGGGGGGGGGGGAGACAGAATGTCAGGGACAGGAAGTGATGACAGATAGGATGTAGAAATGATTCTTTGCTGTTATCCTTAATTTTCTTTTGTCTTTTTTTTTCTCAATCTGACCCTGAATGCAGCACTGATTCATCTCAATCAGCAGCCACATCCTCCTCTTCCCCCCCCATCCCCACCAGACGGCGGCGCTCTCATCCCAGTGTCACAGCAGGACAGAAGAAGCTAAAGGTTTTTGTGCTGTTTTGTTTTGTCAGTGTGCATCTTTGTAGAAGCCGACTGTACCAATAAAGTTTTTTTTGTAAAGATTGAAGTTTTGAATGAACTGCAGAAGTCCCAAATTATTATTATTGTTCTGATGATCAATGAAGTTTTTTAGTTAAAGCTGTCATTTCATCCTGTAACTCCTCTGTGGTGGACCTGGTCTGAGCGGATCAGGATCAGGTTCTGGATCTGGATCAGACCTGCGGTCGGTCTTCAGTCTGCGCGGCTTCGTTCTCTGGACGTTTCCTTTCTCCTGTAATAAAGATCAACGGCTGTTTTAACTTTACTTTGTTTTCCTACACTGTTTATGGCAATAAAACTCTCATCATCATGAGTACTGCCTCCTCTTCATTACCATAGGACAGTACTTTATAATGTA
>NW_022286272.1:0-578 GCF_004355925.1 Anarrhichthys ocellatus | reverse complement strand
CTGCCTCCTCTTATCATAGGACAGTACTTTATAATGTACTACGTCTAACTGGTACTTAATGTACTTAGTACTACTGCCTCTTATCATAGGACAGTACTTTATAATGTACTACGTCTAACTGGTACTTAATGTACTTTGTACTTCTGCCTCCTCTTATCATAGGACAGTACTTTATAATGTACTATGTCTAACTGGTACTTAATGTACTTAGTACTACTGCCTCCTCTTATCATAGGACAGTACTTTATAATGTACTACGTCTAACTGGTACTTAATGTACTTCGTACTACTGCCTCTTCATTATCATAGGACTCAGTACTTTATAATGTACTATGTCTCAGAGGGAACTATTGTACTTTTTACTGTACTATATCTTAGAGGTAAATATGTATATTTATTTGTGTGTTTCTCTATACGTGTATGTGTGTGTGTATGTGTCTCTATGTATGTGTTTATGTGTGTGTGTTTCTCTATGTATGTGTGTGTTTCTCTATGTGTGTGTGTGTTTCTCTATGTGTGTGTACGTGTGTTTCTCTATGTGTGTGTACGTGTGTTTCTCTATGTATGTGTGTGTGTGT
>NW_022286271.1:0-2982 GCF_004355925.1 Anarrhichthys ocellatus | reverse complement strand
CACACACACACACACACACACATACACACAGTTTGACGGGCCAGTGTTTTATGGTCACCAGTTGGCTCAAGTTCTTTTTCCTTTACATATGCCACTTGTAAGTGTGTGTGTGTGTGTGTGTGTGCGGGTGCGTGTGTGTGCGCGCCTATGACGTAATTAGAAGCAATTAGCTGTGGGCATTGCGTAGCTTGTTAGGGGCCTGCTGATTGATTGGAAACATCCAGGCAAACACACTTCTTCAGATACATCTTCCTCTCTGTAACAGTCACTCGCTGTATGTATGTGTGAGTTTGGATAAAAGTGTGCCTCGTTTTGGCCGTCTTTGTATGGCTGCTGGTGTGTGTGTGTGTGTGTGCACGTGTTCACTTTTGTGTGGTCATAAGTGCATTTGATTTCAAAGGTATGTCTTAGGCCCATTTGAATCATTAAGTGTGATTAGTGGAAAGGGAAGGAGGCCTCCTACCTTCTCTTTACCCACAGAGAGAAAATGTGCTGTACTACCAGCTGTGCCTTGGCCAAAAAACGGAAACAACTCTCTCTTTCTCTTGCTCTCTTGTTTGGGCTTTCTGTCTTTTTCTCTCTTTTAAATGTATTATAATTTGTGCTCCACACTGAAATGTGTTCAGTGATCTCTGGGCTCTGAGAACTGCAATCACAAGTATTTAATGCAGAAGCCGAGACATTATGTCGAAACCACTGCAACGTATGATTGACTATATTAAAGGACAATATCACAGAAAGAGACAGGGGCAATAGAGAGTTAGGTCTGTGCAGTGCTGCAAATTTACAAAAAGGTCGACAAGGTAACAAAAACACAGATTTTGGTGAATGAAATGCCAATAAACTAGAAAAACAGTGTTTTCAATACCAGCCATGTTAGAATGGATTAGTTCGGTCTGTGTTTTTGTCTCTGTGCCTCTTCCTCACTGTCTCTGTAACCAACTCTGCTTCTCTGTGTGTCGGCGAGATTGTTATCTGTCATATTGTGCTGTATTTTCCGTATAGGATCTAAAATATCTCTTGTTCAAGAGACTCAGCAGGTCGATGTTTAGGTAGTTTCCCCTACTCATTTTTTTTAGCCCCACAACACCCAGGACATTATGGTGTCCATCGTGGCCATGTTGTAAAATCTGTCCTAACAAGTGAAAGAAGGAGACACATATTTATGTGTAGCTTCCACAGATGTTGCATTTTTAAATGACATTTCTGATACACCCTAGTGTTTGCAAAAAAAGTGCAGTAGAAGAAGCAAGCCCTCGATTCTTCGGCATTGCCTAAAATCATTGTACTTTCTCTCTATGATTGACAGTCTAAATCTCACTTGTTGCATATACACCCATGATGGATGGAATCTTTTACCAGTGTGGTAGTTATGGTGCATGTTTTTGTTGCTCCCCCCGAGTCGTACTGACTTTCCCTTCTCCGTCTCACCTCAGTACGTTGCCATAAATCTACAGGCTGGGAAGCTGTCCAGCTGGCTCTCCCTTCTTCTCTCGATGGAATGAGTTATTTGTTCCATAATGACCCTCTGAGACCTTCTTCTCTGTCTCTCTTTATCTTTGTCTTTTTGTCACTCACCCAGACTTTTCAACTGATGAACAAATGTCCTGCCCTTTGTCTTTACACTCATCTTGTACCTCATTTTTCACTAAAAGCATGTCTGCAGCTGCATGTTTTTAGCATTACAAGGTGTATACAAACATACAAACGCAAAAACACAATGCACAGAAACACAATAACTCTGACATACACTACACATGCACACACAAACTCCACTACTAAACTCTGCCAGCTCTCTACCAGGAGAGCAATTACATCCAACATTGTCTTAAGTGGAAAAGAATCACAACAAACAGAAAGTAACCATGACTGCCAGCCCTACCGCCATCCCACCATCTGCTCGTACAGACTGTGTGTGTACGTGTATAGTTGTGTCATGTTGATGTGGGTTTCTTGTTCTCACCTTAGGAGCCAAAGGGAGCATTACAGGGCTGCTCGAACCCTGCAGGTCTTTGGCTACGTGCCTACATCTCTAGTTTTTCAATCTAATTTATTCAAGACTTAATATTCTCTTGTTTTTTTCTCTGTAGTACATTTGAGGTCGTTGTAATTCTTGTTTGATGTGTGTTGTCAATGTCTTTTCTACTTGCATCTGCTTCTGTAAAAAGTTCCCTCCAGGGGGCCAAGTGGCTGGCTCTTTTCTTTCTTTGTTTCTCTCTTTGTTTCTTTCTTTTTTCTTTCTTTTGCAACATGTTAATGTCACAGAGATGTTTTTCTCAAGCCACAGGATGGTGAATTTCATCCAGCTCATTTGGCGGCATTATGAAGTTTGCGTCTTTTGGATGCCTTTTTTTAATGGATTATCTATATCTATATGTTTTGCCATGATATAAAAATGCACTACATTAGATGTTGAAAATGCAAAACTATAAAATTAGATGATTTTTTTTCTGCATCGCTTTCCATTATCATATTTAAACCTGAACATAAGTTGCAATAAGTTGAGTCAGAGTCCATTTCTGTGTTACAAAGGAGCGGGTTGCAAAGTGAAAGAGCTTACACCTAATGCACTCGTGTTTTTATTCCTCCTCTTCTTCCTCCCCTTCTTCTTCCCCCTCTTGTGTCAGACTCTACTTCTTTTCCTCTCTTGCCTTTTCCCTCCTGTGTGTTATCTCACTGCCTGGTGTTTGTTTTAGGTAACAGTCGTCTCGTCTCAGCGCTTATCCCACACCACACACCACAAGTAATAGTTGTTTTAAGACGCTATCTGGGTGCACTTAGGCCCGTGTTTCGGCAGTGTCTGTGTGCATTTATGTATTTCTGCTGTGGAAGTGTGTGTGTTTATGTGTCAACAGCCGCAGAATTGCACTCCCAAATTAGTCTGTGGTTTGTCTGAGCTTCGGAAAATAGCTTTCTTTAGCAGCTGAAAGATGGGGTGGAATGGTGAAGATTGTGTGTGTGTGTGTGTGTGTGTGTGTGTGT
>NW_022286270.1:0-2984 GCF_004355925.1 Anarrhichthys ocellatus | reverse complement strand
CTGAGCAACCACATGCGTGTCAAGAAATGGAGGGTGTGGTACAATATTCTTAGACTGTAACAAGTAGTATACTAAATGGAATTATTCATCCCAATGATATGTTCATACATAGCTTTACAAGGTGTCTAAGGAGCTTACCTGGTCCCGCGGCTCCCCCTTTCTGGCTCTTATCTCCAACATAGTCGACCATGATGGACCTCCCCTGTACGTCAGCTCCCTGAGCCTCCTCCAGCATCTTCTCGGCTTCAGCCTCAGATTTGAACTCGATGTAGGCAATGCTGTCAAAAGGGAAAAAGAAATGACTTCTCTAGAACACGATAAGGAGACATACTGAGTGCTGGTCATGAATGGCAGGTTTGCGTACCGGAAAACAAAAGCCAGACACGTTGATGCTTCAAAATGGCGATGCCTTTGCAATTGTGATGATATGGGTAAGTGTTTCCATCACAGTTTGGATGCGCATAGGTTAGCTTCTAGGACTCAAGGAGCTTTGTGTTCCTTATATATTCTCCCTAGCAACATCATCCAGACTAACATTTACTTCTCTATTAACAGCTGGCTTCTTCTTACCCTCTATTTGAACCGTTCTGGCCTGGAGGTAACCTGACGTCAACGGCATCTTCAAAGACTTCCTTCAAGTCCTCAACAGTAGCGGAGAAGGGAAGGTTCTTCACAAACAGTGTCCGTGCATCCCTCTCTGTGGGAACAAATGGCAATGTCAGTATTAGGGCTGGCTTCCTCTCAATATTCTGAAAAATTATTAATTCCCCAAAATTCAGACTTGTCTTGATAGAATAGACAATTTGGATATTCAAGGTAAATGTAAGAATGTTACAGCGATTGAGGATAGAACCGGCAGACGATAACACACACCGGTACCGAAGACATAGCACTGCATTTATTTTTCCTCCGTACATTTCACACACGAGTACTGAGCAACCACATGCGTGTCAAGAAATGGAGGTGCTTGTGGCAATTTAAGTGTAAATGTAGAAATATCTCAAGTTGACTGCCTGGAAACATCCCAGTTTGACTTTCCTATACGTACACCGGCAGATGAAAGCCATTTGTTTTACCTTTCTTGCCCTCCTGTGAGCTGTCCTTGCTTCGGGCCCGATCCAACTTCAACTCCTGACCCATGACCTTCTTGCCGTTGAGCTCCAGTGCCTTCTGAATGTCCTCCTCACATGAAAATTCCACATAACCAAATTTCCTGTTGAAGCAAGTCATGCAAGAGCCATTAGTCATTAGACAGAAAAGAGATGAAAGCAATGTTTAAAACAATGTATTGTGTTGCATCTACACAAAGATTTCAGTTTGAGAATATATCAAAGTCTGCAATATGAAAAGAAAATCTACCAGAAGGCAAAAAACACTAGGGTATTCAATTTACAATCACATAACTTGAGAATATGTAAGCACTCAATTTAACTAAACCCTGAGTTTAGATATTCCACAAACACATCTGTGCATTACAAACAAGTACTGATGATCTATTGTTTCATTGATCGCTTACTTAGATCCACCCAACCGGACATCAGCGACCTCAAGGCTGTTCTTGGTGAAGAATTTCCTCAGGGCTTCTTTGATTTCATCAAAGTCTTTGTTGGAGTTCAAGTTTCCAACAAACAGAGAGAACCCTAATAAATGAGAGAAATTACAATCAAGTTTGATATTTTACACTGAACAGTAGCAATTATGCCAGACAGATTCAGAATAATGAAGGTGACATCAGACATCAGAATTAAGTCCCTTGTTAATCATCATGATGAAATGTTGCATTTGATTGACGGGTCAGTGCTTCATTCCTACCTTCGCCCTCTGCCTTTGCTTTCTTGGCAGCAGGTGTGTCCTTCTTGCCCTCTGCCTTCCTCTTGGCAGGCGTCGCTAGGGCATCTGAAGACACAAGTGTTGCAAAATGTTCAATTCAGACATCGATTACACCAAAACAAAGGAATAAAGTCCAGAACAGACACATTGGGTTAAACCGTACTAAAGGCACGTTTAACATGCTTCAGTTAACTAGTTGAAAAACACTAGTATCCGTTTCTAGTTGCCTTCATCAATATGGCATCTTTTCATGGTGTAATTTACTTTATTTAAAAATTAAATGAAACTATAAATGCGCCTTCAAACAGATGATACTCTGGGGATTGATTTGTGTATTAAATTGAGTGTCATTTAGAATGATAGGGCCAAAATTTGGCAGACGAACCACTTTTTCATATTTTCAACACCAAAACTCACCATCATCTTCCTCATCATCATCGTCGTCATCGTCGTCGTCGTCTTCCTCGTCATCATCTTCCTCCTCAGAGTCTTCCTTGGCCTTGACCATACCTGCTTTCTTTGCCTTTGCTGGAGCGGGAGTGGTGTCCATCTCTTCCTCAGACTCTGGAGAAGCACAAGCATTGTCGAGTTATTATCAGAGTCAATGGGACCAAATTCAACCACTGACCACCTGCCAACATCAGATTCATAATAAAGGTGACATCATACAAAATCAGTATTAAGTCCCTTGTTGATCATCATATATTCTCTAATGACTGCAGCACACAAGTCAGAAAGTCCACATTGACTTTCTACCTCTAACATTTCAGATAAACTCAAAATGAAGGGATTGAAAAGGGTTTTCTAACCATCTTCTTCATCGTCGTCTTCAGACTCCTCCTTGGCAGCCTTTCCAGCTTTTTTGGCTGGTGCGGCCTTCTTGGGAGGTGGGGCCTCTTCTTCGGACTCATCTTCATCAGAGGACTCTGCAGGTTTAGCCTTCACTGGGGCCTTGGCAGCAGGTTTAGCTCCTTTCTTGGGTGGTGGGGCCTCTTCTTCAGACTCATCTAGACAACACACAAGAATCATGAATTTTCACAAAAAAGGGCGTGCATGGTACATAATCTTAATCTACAGAGACAATCTCCCTTTAAATTCCACCAAAAGCCACAAAAGGCCAGAATGTTACAGCGATTGAGGATAGAACCGGCAGA
>NW_022286269.1:0-2984 GCF_004355925.1 Anarrhichthys ocellatus | reverse complement strand
CTGAGCAACCACATGCGTGTCAAGAAATGGAGGGTGTGGTACAATATTCTTAGACTGTAACAAGTAGTATACTAAATGGAATTATTCATCCCAATGATATGTTCATACATAGCTTTACAAGGTGTCTAAGGAGCTTACCTGGTCCCGCGGCTCCCCCTTTCTGGCTCTTATCTCCAACATAGTCGACCATGATGGACCTCCCCTGTACGTCAGCTCCCTGAGCCTCCTCCAGCATCTTCTCGGCTTCAGCCTCAGATTTGAACTCGATGTAGGCAATGCTGTCAAAAGGGAAAAAGAAATGACTTCTCTAGAACACGATAAGGAGACATACTGAGTGCTGGTCATGAATGGCAGGTTTGCGTACCGGAAAACAAAAGCCAGACACGTTGATGCTTCAAAATGGCGATGCCTTTGCAATTGTGATGATATGGGTAAGTGTTTCCATCACAGTTTGGATGCGCATAGGTTAGCTTCTAGGACTCAAGGAGCTTTGTGTTCCTTATATATTCTCCCTAGCAACATCATCCAGACTAACATTTACTTCTCTATTAACAGCTGGCTTCTTCTTACCCTCTATTTGAACCGTTCTGGCCTGGAGGTAACCTGACGTCAACGGCATCTTCAAAGACTTCCTTCAAGTCCTCAACAGTAGCGGAGAAGGGAAGGTTCTTCACAAACAGTGTCCGTGCATCCCTCTCTGTGGGAACAAATGGCAATGTCAGTATTAGGGCTGGCTTCCTCTCAATATTCTGAAAAATTATTAATTCCCCAAAATTCAGACTTGTCTTGATAGAATAGACAATTTGGATATTCAAGGTAAATGTAAGAATGTTACAGCGATTGAGGATAGAACCGGCAGACGATAACACACACCGGTACCGAAGACATAGCACTGCATTTATTTTTCCTCCGTACATTTCACACACGAGTACTGAGCAACCACATGCGTGTCAAGAAATGGAGGTGCTTGTGGCAATTTAAGTGTAAATGTAGAAATATCTCAAGTTGACTGCCTGGAAACATCCCAGTTTGACTTTCCTATACGTACACCGGCAGATGAAAGCCATTTGTTTTACCTTTCTTGCCCTCCTGTGAGCTGTCCTTGCTTCGGGCCCGATCCAACTTCAACTCCTGACCCATGACCTTCTTGCCGTTGAGCTCCAGTGCCTTCTGAATGTCCTCCTCACATGAAAATTCCACATAACCAAATTTCCTGTTGAAGCAAGTCATGCAAGAGCCATTAGTCATTAGACAGAAAAGAGATGAAAGCAATGTTTAAAACAATGTATTGTGTTGCATCTACACAAAGATTTCAGTTTGAGAATATATCAAAGTCTGCAATATGAAAAGAAAATCTACCAGAAGGCAAAAAACACTAGGGTATTCAATTTACAATCACATAACTTGAGAATATGTAAGCACTCAATTTAACTAAACCCTGAGTTTAGATATTCCACAAACACATCTGTGCATTACAAACAAGTACTGATGATCTATTGTTTCATTGATCGCTTACTTAGATCCACCCAACCGGACATCAGCGACCTCAAGGCTGTTCTTGGTGAAGAATTTCCTCAGGGCTTCTTTGATTTCATCAAAGTCTTTGTTGGAGTTCAAGTTTCCAACAAACAGAGAGAACCCTAATAAATGAGAGAAATTACAATCAAGTTTGATATTTTACACTGAACAGTAGCAATTATGCCAGACAGATTCAGAATAATGAAGGTGACATCAGACATCAGAATTAAGTCCCTTGTTAATCATCATGATGAAATGTTGCATTTGATTGACGGGTCAGTGCTTCATTCCTACCTTCGCCCTCTGCCTTTGCTTTCTTGGCAGCAGGTGTGTCCTTCTTGCCCTCTGCCTTCCTCTTGGCAGGCGTCGCTAGGGCATCTGAAGACACAAGTGTTGCAAAATGTTCAATTCAGACATCGATTACACCAAAACAAAGGAATAAAGTCCAGAACAGACACATTGGGTTAAACCGTACTAAAGGCACGTTTAACATGCTTCAGTTAACTAGTTGAAAAACACTAGTATCCGTTTCTAGTTGCCTTCATCAATATGGCATCTTTTCATGGTGTAATTTACTTTATTTAAAAATTAAATGAAACTATAAATGCGCCTTCAAACAGATGATACTCTGGGGATTGATTTGTGTATTAAATTGAGTGTCATTTAGAATGATAGGGCCAAAATTTGGCAGACGAACCACTTTTTCATATTTTCAACACCAAAACTCACCATCATCTTCCTCATCATCATCGTCGTCATCGTCGTCGTCGTCTTCCTCGTCATCATCTTCCTCCTCAGAGTCTTCCTTGGCCTTGACCATACCTGCTTTCTTTGCCTTTGCTGGAGCGGGAGTGGTGTCCATCTCTTCCTCAGACTCTGGAGAAGCACAAGCATTGTCGAGTTATTATCAGAGTCAATGGGACCAAATTCAACCACTGACCACCTGCCAACATCAGATTCATAATAAAGGTGACATCATACAAAATCAGTATTAAGTCCCTTGTTGATCATCATATATTCTCTAATGACTGCAGCACACAAGTCAGAAAGTCCACATTGACTTTCTACCTCTAACATTTCAGATAAACTCAAAATGAAGGGATTGAAAAGGGTTTTCTAACCATCTTCTTCATCGTCGTCTTCAGACTCCTCCTTGGCAGCCTTTCCAGCTTTTTTGGCTGGTGCGGCCTTCTTGGGAGGTGGGGCCTCTTCTTCGGACTCATCTTCATCAGAGGACTCTGCAGGTTTAGCCTTCACTGGGGCCTTGGCAGCAGGTTTAGCTCCTTTCTTGGGTGGTGGGGCCTCTTCTTCAGACTCATCTAGACAACACACAAGAATCATGAATTTTCACAAAAAAGGGCGTGCATGGTACATAATCTTAATCTACAGAGACAATCTCCCTTTAAATTCCACCAAAAGCCACAAAAGGCCAGAATGTTACAGCGATTGAGGATAGAACCGGCAGA
>NW_022286268.1:2281-2985 GCF_004355925.1 Anarrhichthys ocellatus | reverse complement strand
ACACACACACATATATATATAAATATACAGTATGTGTGATGGTGGACTACTTGATGATGAATGAGTGAATGACGTAATGATGAAGGTGGTGGATTGTGCAGCGTGACCGTCTTTAGATTTATTAGTATTTTGCTCAGTTTTGATCTTCACATTAATATATTTCCTTCATAGCGTCTGTGACGTAGTCTCACTTATACATCAATAGATCTGAGATGTGTTGATAGATCTCATCTGTCAGCAGAGGCAGCAGAGGCAGCTGTTAGTGAACACAACAACACAAGGAAGAGAAACCAGTGGGTCTGAAACCAGCGGCTCTGAAACAAGCAGCTTTGAAACCAGCGGCTCTGAAACCAGCAGGTTTGAAACCAGCAGGTCTGAAACCAGCGGCTCTGAAACCAGGTCTGAAACCAGCAGCTTTGAAACCAGCAGCTTTGAAACCAGCAGGTCTGAAACCAGCACGTCCGAAACCAGCGGCTCTGAAACCAGCGGCTCTGAAACCAGCAGCTCTGAAACCAGCGGCTCTGAAACCAGCGGGTTTGAAACCAGCGGGTTTGAAACCAGCGGCTCTGAAACCAGCGGCTCTGAAACCAGCAGGTTTTAAACCAGCAGGTCTGAAACCAGCGGCTCTGAAACCAGCGGCTCTGAAACCAGCAGGTCTGAAACCAGCGGCTCTGAAACCAGCGGGTTTGAAACCAGCGGCTCTG
>NW_022286268.1:0-2271 GCF_004355925.1 Anarrhichthys ocellatus | reverse complement strand
AGCGGCTCTGAAACCAGCGGCTCTGAAACCAGCAGGTCTGAAACCAGTCGGGACATAACACCAAGAATAACTCACGTTAAACGCAGGCAGCTGTCCGTCGCTCATCCGGTGGAGCTCCCGGATTAACTCGATAACTTTCTCACAGAACATCCCGGTTCCGTTAAGCCGTTAAACACAGAATATTAAATCTTTACTGAAAACAACACAACTCTCGTTGTGAGACTTCAGCTCCAGTTTCGCGGCAAAAAAAATCGCAGTGTTGTGATCACGTGACAAAATGGCCGTGTCGCTCCTGCGGCCGCGTTGGGACAAACTTCGAGAGACCCGCGAAGCGAGCTTGTCGCGTATTAAACCAGCGTTTAATAACCGCTTTATTTATTAACAGTAACGATGCTGTGACGCCGCTTTATTCCATCCAGACCGAGCGGTAAGAGTTTGTTCTTGTATTTAACGTTCACGGTTTAAAGCACAAATGAGCCGTTCGTCGCCATTTTTAATCCCGCAGTCTGACTTCCGGTTAGCGAACAGCGGCTAAAAATAAAAACCCGCCCGACAGCTTTTACATTCCGGTCCGAGTCCTCAGGAGAGACTCCGTGTGTTGTTGTACACCTGTGAAGAATACGTGGGATATTGTAGGTTTGTTTAGGAGCCGCTTCCTGTTTCTGCTGATTAGCTTCGATGCTAAATACCTAGCTTTGTAGAATGCTGCGTTCAAGTGAAAGAAAAGAGGCTCGGAAATGGTAAATATCTGTTTCTGCTTACGTAACATTTATGTTGTGAGTCTAATAACACTAACAATATTAATAACATTAACAACATTAATAACATTAACAACATTAATAACATTAACAATATTAATAACATTAATAACATTAACAATATTAATAACATTAACAACATTAATAACAGAGAGACACTGAAGGTTCCAATGAAGATAAACAGAACGTGTGATGCGTTCACGGTCGTGAGGAGTCAAAGGCCCCTAATGTCAGGGAGTTCACAAGTACTGTGCTAAAGTACACATGTAGTCTGTACTTGAGTACTTGCATTATATAGCGTACTTTATACTGTACTACATCTCAGAAATAAATATTGTACTTTTTACTGTACTACACTTCAGAGGTACATATAGTACTTCTTAATGTACTACATCTCAGAGTTTACGAGGTGTACTTGAAGGCACCATGCACTCCTTCATTCACCGGGTTTCTTTTGGTACTCGTTGCTCCGACGCTCCCCAGTGGCCGTGGACGCAGCACGGTGATGACCACGTGTTCGTGTTTCTTGCTCTCTGATTGGCCCGCGGCGGCCAGTGCGCTGATCAGCTGCTCTCTGCGGGTACTCAGTGCACGCGGAGAGCTCGAGCCGTCTGGGAGTCTCACAGCAGGGGGGACTCAGCTCCGTGTGTCGGTAACGGACTCCTCCTCCGGTTAACGGGTGTTTTTGTCGTTCACGTTCACAGTGATGCGAAAGCGGAATAACCCGGAGGACAGCGGAACTCTGCTGGACAGGAGAGACCCGGACCTGAAGCAGCGGGACCGGCAGGGACCGGGAGGAGAGGCGGGGGGCATGGGGAAACCATTCAGCAGGTAAGACCACAAGAACAAAGTCACGTGATCACAACACAGTGTCACTTTAGACACAAAGGATGAAAAGTTCACAGGAACTATGAAACTCATGTGTTCATCTTATTGTCTTATCTATTAAATAAAACATAACATAACAGTGATATATCATTCATATCATAAAATATAACCCGTAAAGATCAAATATTAAAATAATTATCAAAGGAAAATTAGATTTCTGAGTGTAGATATTAAAATAAACGTCTCCAGAAGGATTTTATAAAACATAACAAAGTATTAAATCTTTTAAGTTTAATTGTCAGATGTAACTCGTTACTTCTTTGGTTATAATTGTTGCACATTATTCTTTTTTCATTTTTAAACATGTATTTTACATATTGTTTTGTTTATTTTTATTAGTTTTTATGAACCAAAACTAATTCTCAGTCACAGTTTAGTATCATCTCTGGTTGATGTGATATTTGTGTGTAGTACGACAGTAGTAGAAAAGTACACACTGTGAAGTATAAGTATGCCGTGATGAAGGTCAGACAGGAAGTTCAACGGAACTGATTCAAACGTTCACTTTGACCCACTTTAGTTTCACTTCTGCCTCAGCAGAGTATGGATGTACTGTATATGTGTATATGTGTATATGTGTATATATATATATATATATATATATATATGTATGTATGTATGTATG
>NW_022286267.1:0-2988 GCF_004355925.1 Anarrhichthys ocellatus | reverse complement strand
GAGGGAGACTGAGGGAGACTGAGGGAGACATATTTATTACTGCTGCACGACGCTGTTACTTTTATTACAGGCTTTGGTGTCATCATTGTGTTCTCTCTCTGTTTGTTTCTGTCTATATTGGTTTCTCTTCCTTCTCTCTTTTTGTTCAGCCTTGATTTGGACTCTCTTCACCTCCAGCTCATCACTTCTCAAATCCCCTGATGCTGACAAAGTCAAACTACTCTGCTCCCTTTTTGGGGGAAAGTTGTAACATGAACCATAGATTTAAAAGAACGAGCAACATGCTCCGATAACAGAATACGTAGCTCTGCTGAAGGAAGTAGGTGATATGTCTCCTGACAGTTACGTTCCCATACAACCAAATTACATTGCTAATGGGGTTTGTTTTGATTGTGTTGTCATTTTAAGTCAAACTATGATGTTTATAACTGAACATAACCAAGTAGTTTTGGAGTTGTCTTTGTTTTGTTTCAGTTTAAGAAAGTGTTTCAAACTGGGACCGTTATCTTGGAGAAAAAACATTTCACCCTCAAAATGTAATTGAAAGAACAGTTTAGTGTTATGGGAACGTTATTTTATAGGAGAAAGAATTGACTGACGTTAGAAGCCTCAAATTAACCGTTTTGGCCGTCGCCATCTTGGTTTTTTTTGCAACCAGTGAACAGGAAGTGACCATATCTGGACTGAGGAGGAGTGACGTAGAGACGTCGTATACGTCTCTGGTAGAGACCTGTCAATCACCGTGTAGCCCCGCCCTAAAGCATCCCCTGCTTTATGGTCTGTTTCAGTGATTCTCTGGTGGGTCGCGAGCCACAGAGATGGTTTGTGGAGCAGAAAGCCGTAGAGAAGCTCCTCCTCATCATTATCAAACTCTTCCGTTATTGTTCATTCCAGCCTTTGAAGCGGGTAATATGGATCTATTGAATCTATCTATTGGGTCCAAGTCACACAGAAGTGTAATCGATGGCCTGGCGTGCAGTAGTATAAATTATAGTATTTCATAAGCGTTGATAAATCCATGGCGCTGTCCGTGGTGCTGAAGTATCAGACAGATTTGTAATTGCGTCCCGGCCTTCTGTCAGTTTCATCTTCTCTAAACTATTCAGTAAATACAGAACAGGTCATGATTCTAGTCGCTGGTGAATAAAACCAGCTCCTCCTGTTGAATCCCCTTCTGCCTGGAGGATAATGAATCTCTCATTTAACAGTTTTCTGTAAGAAAGAGAAGCATCCAGGTTGAATGTGTTCTCTCTCAGCAGCGCTGATTGTCTCTTTCATTGGTTAAATGAGCTGCAGCTAAACGACGTTCACTCTGTGAGTCAGCGGATGAAAGTGTGAAATGAAACCTTTTGAATGTTGTCTGGAGGATTTAAAAGCTGCCGTCTGTTCTCCGCCAAATAAAATAAAATGTAACGCTGTAACAAAACTCTACAGAGCTCCCAAAGTCATCAAAGATGAGATTCTTTCACTTTATCTTCTTTGATATTTGATAGTGACGAGTCTGATCTGGAGACGGTCCAGCTGATTATCAGGACGTCTCTAGAAGATGGAGAAAGACATTTGTGATAAATCTAGTTAGTAAGTTGGCTGCACGTTATTTGAAACAATAGATTCAGTCAAAGTGTTTTAGGTCTTCAGGCCGTGACCTTTGGCTGCTCGATAACAGAGGATCGCACATCTCAGCTGCTCATAAATCACGAACACTTTATTCGGCTTGATGATTTGTGTCTGACAATAAACACAGTGCTATAGTATAAGACAAGATTTAAGAATAAAAAATACAAACATATACAATAAAATATGATAAACAAACAAGTCTAAAAATAAATGTTTAGTTGTTGTTTATTTCCTTTATGTCTCTGTTTCCTCTTTCTATTTCTTTCTTTTATATATATTCATATTTCTCCTCCTCTATCTATCTCTGTCTTAATAATAATAATAATAATAATACATTTTATTTGTAAACAATGTTTCTGGACCAGAATCTCTCGCAGCTCGTCTCTGCCTCTCTGCGTTGCGTCTCCTGTTTATTCACCAGAGGATAACATTGTTCGTGGAGACAGCAGGCATTTTTTGGCAGACGGCCATCTCACTTTTGTTTCCCTCATTTTTTATTTATTTTTTATTTTTTTGGAGCCTGGCACCACCAGAGTCCTCGGGCTGCCTCCAACTGGGCTTAATTGGATGTATTAGCGCTGAGTGCTAGCAGGAGTTGTCTGTGTTTCCCCATTCATCACCAGCAGACTCCCTTAAATGGCCGACTCGGCCCAGCACAGCGGGAGAAAACAGCCCCAGGGATGAGCTCTGTCTCCTGGGGAGAGGACGAGGACTGAGAGCCTGTCAGCGGTGGGTCTCCAGAGAGACAAAAAAACAAAAAAGGCCTTTGCTGGTGTGGAGAGACGGAGAAAGGCGGTCGTGTGCAGTCCTATGTTAGACAGACTGATGCTAATGCATTCCCAGACTGACAGCGCTACAGCTAATAATGGCCGGTTTAAAATCCATAATTTATCACTTCTGGTGATCATATTTGCAATTACACCCCTCGACGGCCGGCCATTAGAGGACGAGGTGAACTGTTGTTTTTATGTCTAGTTGTTTAAGGGCCTGTAATAAAAAGGAGACACTGTGTTTCTTTTTTTATGACGTCCTCAAATGATTTAAAACGCCAATTAAACCCCCCGCAGAGAGAACCCAGGCAGATTTATCTCACCGATACCACTCGAGCAGACGTGTATAGGCGAAGCCTTCAGGACAGGAAGTCACTGAGAAGTCGCTAGGCTGGTGTTTTATGCAGCGGCAGAAAAGGTCAGACTCTGAGATAAACGCCCACTTCTTCCTCTCCAATAGCAGATCCTCTTCTGTTAAATGGCCGCTGGTGAAGGAAGCTACTGGAGAGAAAATACTGACACTGCAAAGCTGGAAGTAAATCAGGAGAGAACAGGACGGATGCTACACTGGTTTCACTGTTAGTATTAAAAGAAATGATGC
>NW_022286266.1:0-2988 GCF_004355925.1 Anarrhichthys ocellatus | reverse complement strand
AAACTGAAATATCACATGGTCATAAGTATTCAGACCCTTTGCTGTGACACTCATATTTAACTCACATGCTGTCCATTTCTTCTGATCCTCCTTGAGATGGTTCTACTCCTTCATTGGAGTCCAGCTGTGTTTAATTAAACTGATTGGACTTGATTAGGAAAGGCACACACCTGTCTATATAAGACCTTACAGCTCACAGTGCATGTCAGAGCAAATGAGAATCATGAGGTCGAAGGAACTGCCCAAGGAGCTCAGAGACAGAATTGTGGCAAGGCACAGATCTGGCCAAGGTTACAAAAGAATTTCTGCAGCACTCAAGGTTCCTAAGAGGACAGTGGCCTCCATTATCCTTAAATGGAAGAAGTTTGGGACGACCAGAACTCTTCCTAGACCTGGCCGTCCAGCCAAACTGAGCAATCGTGGAAGAAGAGCCTTGGTGAGAGAGGTAAAGAAGAACCCAAAGATCACTGTGGCTGAGCTCCAGAGATGCAGTAGGGAGATGGGAGAAAGTTCCACAAAGTCAACTATCACTGCAGCCCTCCACCAGTCGGGGCTTTATGGCAGAGTGGCCCGACAGAAGCCTCTCCTCAGTGCAAGACATATGAAAGCCCGCATAGAGTTTGCCAAAAAACACATGAAGGACTCCCAGACTATGAGAAATAAGATTCTCTGGACTGATGAGACCAAGATTGAACTTTTTGGCGTTAATTCTAAGCGGTATGTGTGGAGAAAACCAGGCACTGCTCATCACCTGCCCAATACAATCCCAACAGTGAAACATGGTGGTGGCATCATCATGCTATGGGGGTGTTTTTCAGCTGCAGGGACAGGACGACTGGTTGCAATTGAAGGAAAGATGAAGGCGGCCGAGTACAGAGATATCCTGGAAGTTTTGATTTTAGCAAATGGCTGCAATGAAACAGAGTGAAAAATGTAAAGGGGTCTGAATACTTTCCGTACCCACTGTGTGTGTGTGTATATGTATATATATTCAAGAAGTCTAGTAGTAGTAACGTCTCTGTGTAGTCAACAACTGTCAAATCAAATAAAGAAAGTACACATCAATTATATTTTAACAATTATTATTCTCAGTTTTCAAATTGAACTGGACGGATTATAAATAATACATAAATAAATGTTCTTCTCATTTAAAGTACAATAATGTCTGATTAAAGAATAACTGACATAACAGAAAGCTTTTGAAAAATGTGCATCTTAAAATAAAGTAATTCATTTTAGAAAAAATGAATTCACTGAATTGTTCTGCAGCTTTAAATTCAGTTCATTCAGGTTTGAAGTGATGTCAATAAAGCCACAATATTATATCTTTCTCATCTTCTAACAAGATAAATCAGTGTGCATGGACTTTATCTGTGGTTACTAACACTTGTTCAGCTCTATCCTCTCTGGTAACATCATTGAACAGTGAATTCATGAGTTAGGATTCTGATCATTTTGGGCTCTTAGGTTTATTTTCTGTGACTTCATTTCAGATGTGAGTGGGTACGTTTGCTCTAAAGAGACATACTGCTTTTAAACTGCCCGTGGGAAGAAGTCACTTATGCAAGTCTGTCCATTCTTGGTTCAAGACTCTCTGAATACTTTTCTCTTGTGAAATGACTTCTCTAACTCACTTAATAATGTTCCCGCTCTGCTCTCTATTTCCTCATCTCTCCCCTGTGTGTCACGGTGTGTGTACATCTCACTCGAGTCAGGACACTTGTCAGAATACACATATTTGATTGGCTGAGCTGTATCACGTGATGTGATTTACACCGCATTGGTCGGTGTGTTTCCTGCACCGCTGAACAAGTGCCGTAAATGCTGGAAAAGCTGCGCCGGTTAAAATAGAAGCGCTCCGTCAAAATGTAATAACTCTGAATTATCTATCGGTTTTAGGTCCGGATACAACGGTGCCTGGGTTCGGACCGCGGTCCGCCTATTAGTGACCTCTGCTCTACAACAAGGACCAGTCATGACAAACAACTTGCTGCTTTACTGCAAATCAATCCACATCATTGCAGCTGAATGTTCCTGGCTGCATTCAGCCAAAAGCATCCCCCATTTATGGCGAGGCCCCGGCATTTAAAACATGGAGCGAAAGCTCTGCAGAGCCCAGCTGGCTATTATAGGATCATACACATCTGTGGTCAACCTTTCAGCAGCGGAGTTAAATAAAGTTTTTAATGAGAGCAGCTGTTGGAGTCTGGGGCAGAACCAATCTCTAAAACCCAGCTGGCAGGACAGTTTGTGGACGATGAAGATACTGGAGCGATGAGCGATCGGTGGCTGTATATGAGAAGATTGAGTGCTTCTGTAGAAAGAGATACACACAGCAGACAGAGCGAGTTAGCTTTGTATGCTGTCTATAAAGTGGAAGCACTACCACCTGTGTAGATAAGAAGATGCCCATCATCCCATCTTGGGCCAACGCTGAGTGGGATGGAAGCTGACAGGCTCATTAACACTGAGGATATACTGCCTACAGCCATATGGGCAAACTGGGAGGACTGGGAGTATCCCACCAATCCACCAGCCACTTAAAGCACACTAATTGGGCCCACATAGATCACACTAACGATTCGACAGCTAAACACCAGTGTCCATATCCGTTGGCCTCCCAGGTTGTAGGTTTGATGGTGAAACAGAGACGGCCAGTCTGTGTGAGCAGCCACCATATTATTTGTGGTGGCTGTTATTGTGTGTTTACTGTATGAGTCACTATAGGAGCTCCTAAACTAATTAAATTCCTCTGTGAATCGGTAATGGGAAGCTAAGAGATATAATTGTTGTCATTTTGATGCCATCCTTTTAATTACTTTCTGGTTCCATTTCATTCCATTTGAAGTGACAGCCTGATCAACTTTTAATTGCCAGTTTTTGCAAACAGCTTATCAGCCTGCTCCAAGCCTGCATGCAGAGTACTAAATGACCTGGCCAAACACACACACACACACACACACACACACACACACACACACACACACA
>NW_022286265.1:0-2988 GCF_004355925.1 Anarrhichthys ocellatus | reverse complement strand
CCTCCCAATCACCCCCCGCCAGGTTTCTCCGTCATTGCCCACGTGAGCATTGAAGTCCCCCAGGAGAACTATGGAGTCGGCAGGCGGCGCCCTTTCCAGGACCCCTCCCACCGACTCCAAGAAGGCCGGATACTCTGAACTGCTGTTTGGTGCGTAAGCACAACCACAGTCAGAGCCTTGCTCCCCGCAACCCATAGGCGCATGGAGGCGACCCTCTCATTCTCCGGGGAGAACTCCAACACAGCGGCGCTCAGCCGGGGGCTCATGAGTATCCCCACTCCCACCCGGCGCCTCTCACCCTGGGCAACTCCGGAAAAGAACAAAGTCCAACCTCTCTCCAGGAGCTTGGTTCCAGAGCCAGCGCTGTGTGTGGAGGTGAGTCCAACTATATCTAGCTGGTATCGCTCCACCTCCTGCACCAGCTCTGGCTCTTTCCCCGCTAGCGAGGTGACTTTCCACGTCCCTAGAGCTAGTCTATGCTGTCGGCGATCGGCTTGCCCAGGCCTCCCGCCTGACCCGCCGCCCGGTCTGCATTGCACCCGACCCCGATGCTTGCCCCTGCAGGTGGTGGGTCCACAGGGTGGCTGCTCCATACTGTTTATTCGGGCTGAGCCCGACCGGGCCCCATGGGCGAAGGCCCGGCCACCAGACGCTCGCCGACGAGCTCCCCTCCTCGGTCTGGCTCCGGGAGGGTGCCCCGGTTTCCCTGGTCCGGGCGAGGTGGCTAAAGTCTTATCATTAGGGTTGTTTGAACCGCTCTTAGTCTGGGCTCTCCCCCGAGACCTGTTTGCCTTGGGAGACCCTACCAGGGTCCGGGGCATAATGTTGTCCGGGGCATATAATAAATCATACTTTATCATTTAATTATATTTTGTATTAATAATCTGAAAAGTACAATATTTAAACTTGGTCCACAGGCTGTATCAACAGCTGAACTAGAGATGATTATACATGCCTTCATCTCTTCACGCATTGATTATTGTAACGCACTTTTCTCCTCACTCAGTGTATCTGCTCTTGAACTGTTTGCAGGTAATCCAGAATGCTGCCTTCAGATGATGGAAATCATGTGAGCAGATTAACTGCAGACGGAAGAATCAGAAGAATTGAGATACAGCAATACAAGTACAACACAGGACTGTAATCACAATGCAAAGCCACCACTGACTCTGAAGGTTTCTGCATTTAGGGACTTGTGCTTCACGTGTTTTTTCTCTCAGATTACGGTCGCAGTTTTCAACAGTTTTAAACAGTTTTCAACAGTTTTAAACAGTTTTAAACAGCCCTCTTCCCAAAGCAGTCTTCTGTAGACCAGTGTTATTGGATGGGAACTTGATTTTATGGGACAGTGCCATGCTGGTGTGTCCAACATAAAGAGCTGGTAGTCTGTTGCACTGGTTCCCAACACAATTCCAGCCTGACGGTCTGCACCCCCCCCCCCCCCCCCAATTCAGAGAACCAATTCATCTGGTTTTTGCTCTTGTCTTGTGAGATATTAGGGAAAAATTCCAACTATTCCAACTTTCTGTATCTCAATGGTAATAAAACTGAAATCATTTTATTTGGACCACAGCATTTGACCAACATTATATCTTCTCATCTTGACCTTTGACCTCTTCCATTTAATTCAGGATTTAAGTGTAACAAATAAATAAATGAGGTAGTTAAATTATATATAATGTTGAATAAGAATAAACCAAACATCTCTTTTTCATTATTTATTGCCTCGTGATCAACACATGCTCACTTTTCCATGAAGGAATGTTTAGTTCTTAAATGACACAAACATAACAAGTAAACACATGATGTATACAACTAATGCAAATTAACCATAAACATCGAATATCAGATGAAATGATCAGCATTAAATACATCTGCATCAATAACCTAGATAATTAACGAAGACACATGTAAATATGTTTAAATACACGTATACTGCCATCTAGTGGTAGAAAGAGTGAACTCGTGGTTTCTCTCTTTCACACCTCAAGTGAAGCAGCTTCTCACAGAAGAAGCTTTTTATAAAGTCTGCATACTAATGAGATATATATAAATACCATAAAACCATCGTCTGCGCTCTCCGAGTAGAGAGAGTCCTTCTAGTTCTCTCTGATCGAGTCTAACTCGTTCCCGTGTCAGTGTGTTTGTGTTCAGCACAAATCTGCAGGTTGTGACGTCACACGTCACCTTCTGCTGCAGCCGACTGTCTGATATCCAGGGCTGTGGGTGTTTAGGCAGCCAGTCGTTTCTTGCAAACAAATGTTCCAAATAAAAGAAAAGAATGAGTCATGATGTTTCATGTTGTCCAGTTTTATTCCAACAACACGGACAGCTGGTCAAACAGACTCCTGTAACTATTGTGACACGAGCTACAGTGTGCGGGCGCGTGTTTACTTCCTGAACACACAAACCTCGTGTCAGCTGTTCTACTGTTGTCGAGTTTAGTTTTTGTTCTGATTTAAAAACAAAACAAACTGTGGTGGATATGAACGTTTTTGTTTCAAAAATCACAAATGATTCTGTGTCACTTCCTCCATTGAACCGTCATCCTACCAACATATTTAACATTCAAGGACTACTGACTGAATACATAGAATAAACTAGTGTAAGAAACAAGCATCAGAGCAAGATGTTAACTTATTCATTCTCAAAACATTGTTTGTTTTGTAATTATTGTCATCTGAAGAAAAAATAAACCGGATTATCAAAATTGATCATTTTAATTTCAGGAAAATATGTTCATTTGCTTATTGTGTAAAACGAAGAGAGCACAAACTTCTGTGTGTCTGCTTCAAAATGACTGACAGAGCTTCCCTACCCCCCCCAGAAACTCTCATACTTTAATTTAGGACCCATGGACATTTTATTTTATCTGTTCAATTATTTATATTAAACATGCAACATGAAGCGATCAAGGAATCTGCAAGAACTTCAATCATTGATCATATTTATCATCTGTTCCCTTTTAAGATGAAACACATCAGAGGG
>NW_022286264.1:0-2990 GCF_004355925.1 Anarrhichthys ocellatus | reverse complement strand
AGGGCTTGCACACTTCTTTCTGGCGGGATCGCCTGTCGCAAGGCGTACCACGCCTGGGTGAGAGTCTGCCCTTTGTCCAAGCTTTTCCTCGCTTTCTCGATCTGTGACTCTTCGTCCTCACAATCCTCCAGCACCAATCTTCGGTAATGCTGTTCCGCAGTTTCTTCGGGTCTCATGGGTTGGTCCGTCACATGGGCCAACCACAGTCTCTTCGCTTCATCATTTGTGGAGCTGGACTTCACCATGAGCCACTTCTGCGTCAAGTATTCTTGTACTGACTCCTTCGGGTCTTTGTTCGTCACCATAGCCTTGATCTTTTTGAACTCGTTAAAGCTCTGGGTGGAGGCTTGCATCTCTGTTAACCCGACGCTTCCTTCAGTTGTGGTAAGGTTGTTGCTCCGTTTTGAGCCCGGCCCCGCTCCCGGCTGCTCTTCTTCGCTGTCCGAGATGTCTTGTTGCCGCGCCTTTTCTTCTTCCTGAGCCAACTTGAAGGCTGCTTTCTTCAACCGTCGTAGCATAACATCATACACTACTGCCAGGAAGCCCGTGCGGAAATTACTTGTCAGCTTTGTGCAGGCTGCGAGGGAGCCGTAGGTTGGAGTCATCAGAAAATTTGCCCATTCTCCTTTTGTGGCGTAGACCATTACCCCCTTCATTCCCTCGAGGTCGTGCGTCCACATTTCCGGAACATCGTAGCCTGTTTGACCAACTTCTGGAGCATAGGCTTGTCTCCCGTCCTTGGTCATCATGGGCCCATATCGGTCATCTCTGGCCAGTCCCCGCGAAGCCGAGTACACCGACAGAAGGGGCAGTGGGTTTTTTGGGCCTCTTCTGCTCCCTTGCTTCAGATCTTTCACCCCTCCGGGCGCCTCGTATTCGATTGAGGTCAGGCTTGGCACCGTCTCTTCTTCATCTGACTCGTCTGAGTCGTTGGCTGCGGAGTCTGACTCGCTTTCTTCCTCTGGTGGTGGTGTGAGGGGCGCTGGATGGGTTGCTTCGGGTGTCCTCACCGGTGTTCTGAGACTTACCCCACTTTGGCCCTGGCTTATGAACCTTATGGACCCTTCTCCGGTACTTTTGTATTTCATTTTCTGCAGACCTAAGGACTCTGCTGGGCTTGTGCCTGCGTTTTCTGATCGTCTTAGCACAGGAGTCTCTACCTCGGTTTGCACTGCTACCCCTCGTGAGTTGGCGGTTGGTGTTTCTTTCTTCTTCGAGGGTTTCTCCTGGCTTGTGCTGGTCCGTGGTGATCTCATCTCTCGGCTCGATGGTCCAGGTGTCAACTCTAGATAACTCCCCCCTTCATCCACTTCCTTTCGTGGGTCTGGTTTTGAGGCAAGTCGGGGTCGCACTGCCCTTGCAATAGGGGCTTCTTCGTCTTCGTATTTGGGCTTTCCTGCCCTCCAGTTGTTGGGTCCTTCAGTCATCAGGAGGGGTCTCAGTATTTGCTCTTTTCTCTCCTGATATTGTGCCACCAAGGTGACGATGACCAACTCTTGGATATGACTCCAGCCGTGTCCGACTTTCATCAGTTGGTTCATAACACTCATGGTAGGCCGCCGGACCTTGTACCGTCGATGCAAATGACAACCCTTTTGTAGGTCAACTCACTGGCTCGGTCTACTCCTTCTGCCAGTGCTTCCTCTAGGTCATCCCGGTAGGTGTCCAGGTTGTTTCCCCCCTGGTACCCTTCAATTGGTACATGCAGTATGGCGAAGTAGGTTGATTCACCCCCACTTGTAACCACTTCTTTTTCCGATAGCTGTTGAGCCTTTCTTCAAGCTCTTTTTTGTACAGAGCTCTTCCGTGGCGCATCAGTGCTTTTCTGAACCGGCTGAGATGAGGTTTCAGATTGGAGTTAGTCAAGACTACCAATCCATGGCCCTCAATATCCCAGGGTTCCCCGAAATGATTGTAGGCTGTTATCCCGGTCTGATTGGCATACTTCTTGGTGCCTTCGGGCATTTTCTTTAGCGGCGGGAGGAGATCGTCCTGTCGCGGAACATTAGGGTGTTTCTTTTTCCCCGTCTCTTTCTTGTGCTGCTCCGGCTCTTGGTTTTCCACTCCCTCCAGTGTCTTCCGCACTAGAGTGGGGATCCCTAGAGTAAAGGCCGATGAGTGTGCGAGTTGTTTTCCGCTTCTACTCATCAGCGAGTCTTCCTCCTCATCCGATTCATCCGCTTTTCCTTCTTTTGAGTCGTCAGACTCACTTCCGGACGAGGCCTCCGCTGGGGTCTCGGTCCCCCCGTGGCTGAAGGTTTCGTCTTCTGGTTCGGCATAACAGTCCTCGCTTTGTACATAGCGAGCTATGTCGTCTCGCTCTTTTTGGTTTTCTTTGTAGCGAGGTGTAGCCTTTACTGATGGTTTTATAATGACTTCACCCGCTCCTATTTCTGCTGCCAGCATTTTTACAATGGCATCAAAATCTGGTGAGGGGCTTATCACGGTGACGATTTTACCCGTGAGGGTTTGAAGCACCAATAGCCACCAGGCCAGCCATTCTCCCACTTCTTTCTTGGTTTTTGGCCTTTTCGGCCGATCTGGACACCGTACCACCGCTACAGCCATCCCTGAGAGGAGTTGGGGAGCCACATAACCCCCTTTAGCTGCGCACAGTTGGTCTACGTTTTCCCCAACTGTCGCCACGTCCTCCCCTGGATGTAGCTCGATTAGGTGTTGCTGGACGGAGGTGTCCCAGGTGGCCCATCCTCTGCCATGCAGGATGACCTGGTGTCGCATGCAGCTCTTGCCTCTGTCTTTGTCCGGTGTTGTTTCTCCAGATGCCGCTCCCCCAGCCTCGTCGCCCTTCTGGTCCTTGCTGCCGTCCGGTGCCGATCCCTCCGACAGGTCCCCCGTCGTCTCTGGCTCGTCCCGCTGAGTTCCGTCCGGTGCCGGGCTGGGTCCTTGGTCGTCTGGTCTTTTCTGCTGGTCTGCCATCTTGGTCTTTGTCTTTGTCTTTGTTGTCTCGAGTCGCCTTCCTCCCAAAGCCC
>NW_022286263.1:0-2983 GCF_004355925.1 Anarrhichthys ocellatus | reverse complement strand
ACACACACACACACACACACACACACACACACACACACACACACACAATCATCACATAAATTACAATTTCTCTCACTCACAAAGACACACACACACGCACACACTCCTGATGTGACTCTGATGGGTTTCTACAGTGCGACTGTGTCTTTGTCTTGTGAGTAAACAGGAAGTGATGTGTTGTTTACGCAGCAGCATTCCAGGAGAAAGAGGCTTAAAAGTTAGATTAAATTACTTTCAACATGTCAGATTTAATATTATTTGTGACCTATGACCTTAGTAAGTTCGGTCACTGTGACATTCACTGTGACAGCTCCTGGGGTAACTATCTGGAGATCTTTTAGGAGGGTTCATTCAATACAACATTGATTGTCATGTGTGTGTTTTGTTTTTTTAGAAAAGCTGAATAATTTGAGGATAAATTTATCGAATCAAACATTTTTGAGATTCAACTCGCGATCATTTTCTATAAATTAAAATCGAGGTTTTTATTTTCTTCACACAAAGCTTTGAACCAGAAGTAACAAACGTTCTCACAAATTCAATTAGATTAGTTTCTCCAACTTTAATTAACACAGCTGAGAACATTAGTTGGTGACAGCCGTCGTTATAGTTGATTCATTATTTAAGTTATATTTAAAATCAACGTCTCTGGTTTCTAATAAAATCAAAGCTCTTGTGATTAACTGCTGTCTTTCAAAACCTGGTTTTGAGATTAAAAACAATCATTTAACCTCACAGAAATAAGGTTGAATTAAACTGCAGGCTGTTATTTGAGGTCTACGTAGTTTTAAACAAGAAACGCATTAATCACAAACTGATCCGTTGAGGAACTCGTGTCAGTTTAACGGCTTCTACAGCTCGATAAGACGCCGCTAACTCTCCTTTAGGGTTAACATGACCGTTAGACAGGAACAGCATGTCGGGACATCCTGATCCAGTTTGTACTCACGGTGCAGAGCTCCACGGGGACCACTTCAACACACACACACACACACACACACACACACACACACACACACAGACACACACATTCATAAAGAGAACTGTGCAGCTTGAAGCCATGCATGTGTTTGTGTGTTTTAAACCTGAGTCAAACAGCTACAGTTGAATGTGTTCAGATGGGCGGGACTTCCTGCACTGCATCAACTCAGGTGAGAGAGAAGAAGAAGCACATTGAAAGTCGTCCTTCCTCTAACATCATGTATTGAAATCAGGCCTGAAACGGTGCAATAAATCAGCGTTTTTCAAAATAAAACACCCGTCTGATCTGTAATAACTGGCTGGAGTGACCGTTTGTATTTCAGGATGTTGCAAGTTAAAAGCATAAATAACTTTTTTTCTGTTTCTCAGCTCAACGCAATGATTAATAGCCTACTGATCATTGTGTACCTGTGCAGGTGAGACAAAACATCACAGCAGCAAAAGGAATAAGCAGCACTCATTTTTTTGTACAATTACTTTCTGTGTGCAAGTTCCTTTAAACTTCTAATGTAATAAAAATGATTTGACCAGGCTTGATTAGAGTGTGTGTGTGAGTGTGTGTGTGTGTGTGTGTGTGTGTGTGTGTGTGTTAGCTACATCGCTGCGGTATCGTGGCCAACATGTGATCAGAAGAGATTCTCTCACCAACAGAAACGCGTCAGTCGGACTTTAAAGGGAGGAAGTCTGAGTGTTTATGCAGACGCCTAGAAGACTCAGTTTCCCATAATGCTTTGGGAGGTTTACGGTCCAAGTCTATTGCTTTGAATGTGAAAAAGGCGAGGGGGGGGGTTGACACACAAAGTGAGGGGTATAAATACGACAAACAGATCTGAGGGGTGAACAAGGGGGACAGACGAAACCCTCAGAAGACATTTAAAACGTTATATCTGATCAACAATATACTGAACTTTAAAATGAAAACGCGTAATAGAGCTGAAGTTATCTGACGGATAAGAGGATGAAGCCGTTGGATCCTGGGCCATAAATAAACATCTTTGTTTAAATTAGCTCTGAGAGATACACAGATGAATATTGCAACAATAAACATGAATAAAAACCGCACGTTTGCACCGCGGCGTGTTAGTAATTTAGAAAAATACTGTTGCTGAAAGTTCTTTCCCAGAAACAAACAAAAAAAGGTTTACCAGCAGTGTTCTGTTTGTTTTGTGTCTCTGGATTCACGTGAAAATATAGAAATCTTTGTTGTCATTCATGAAAAAAACCCAATACAAAGGTCACTTAAAAATGAGAGAGAGACAAAAAAGTCCAGACAAAAGTTTATATCTTAAGGGCAGAGGAAATAAAAACCAGATCTGTGTAGCTCCCCGGTGTCTGCAGGGTCTTATAATAACAAGCTCCCCGCTCCAGCTTCACGCAAAGGATTGTGGGAAGCTAGTCGAGGGGCCCCTGGAAGATGAGTCTGGCGAAGCCCTGCTCGCCGGTCAGCTGCTGGGCACAGAAGGGACAGGCGGCGTGGAAGGTGTGCGTGCCGTGCGGCAGCGGGATCTGACTCCAGAAGGCCGCCGTCTTCTCCGAGCACACGTGGCCGCACGGGTTGAAGGCGTGAGTGGGCGGAGCCGCGTCCACGTAGAAACCCGCCTCGCAGCCCAGCCACAGCGGCACGTAGGGGCCCTTGGCGCGGCACATGGGACACTCCCGCTGCCGGCCCTCGCGGCCCTCCCGCTCCTCGCGGTGGTTGCCCCAGTCGTGGTAGCCGTGCACGTGGCCGCACTGCAGGTAGACCCAGGGCTGCTTCTCGTCCGGCGTGTCCTTGCGCCGCATGGAGGGGAAGGCCAGCGTGTTGAAGCCCACGGGGCATTGCGGCCGCGCCGCGTTGATCTCCTGCCGCAGCGCCTCCAGGTGTTTGAGGGTGGGGGTGCGCGACAGGCCCTCAGCGGTGCGCCACAGCAGGGTCGCCCCGCAGAGGTCGACGAGGGAGCCGTCCACCAGCTCCTGGCTCTCCGTCTCCACCTGGAACAGAGAGACGTGAATAAAATATATA
>NW_022286262.1:0-2991 GCF_004355925.1 Anarrhichthys ocellatus | reverse complement strand
GAGACACAAATATACCTTCATACTCTCTCTGCATGTGTCACGTGTTTCTATCTGTGTGTGTATTTTTGCAGATATGGTTCATTCAAAACGATTCAGGATGAGGCCTGATTACCAAGTGTAAATGTCAGAGAACTTGGCCCGTATTTTAGGCTACTTTAGGGTGAACTTTGCCCATAAATTCAACAGATTTAAATCTTTAAACACCACTACTATACTTTCAAACGATAATTACATTGTACATGTAGCTTTCTTTGCCTGATTACTCCCACGAACAGTATAAATTAGATGCACCCGGCTGAATGAATGAACGCATATACACACAGCGATCAATATGTTAAATAACAAAACAGCTTGGAAAGCGTGCTAAGTCAATGCCATTTACCCAAACTCTATTGACCGAACCGGTTTATTGATCAGTAAATACACAGTTAAAAAAACCTGCCCTGATTGATTGCTTTTCCAATTTTAATTAGTATTTAAGTCATGCAACAATCCTTGAAGGATATTTCCTTGGCCCACATGTTAAAGCTTTTTGTAACTGGTAAATAATTATGCTTATTAAAGCTGAAGCTGTTTTCTTTTATAAAACAGCAAAATAAACCGTCTCGTGAGTCTCATAGGAGCTACCATGCCTGCCTGCTCAGACACGATCCATACTCCGCCACGCTCTTTTGGAAATGTAAACAAAGCCTTTGCCTAATGAAATCTAAATACACACCTCACATATTGTTATTGTTTATTACAACCCACAAACTAACAGTGACATTTCTTACGATGTACCAAATGTCATGTTATTGGACACATTTATGTCATGACCCCAACTTCAAGATGATTCATTAAACATATCACATATTACACATATTTACGGGAAGAGAAAAAGGTTAATTTAGCAAATCACATAACGCAGCGTGTCATTAACCTATAATATAGTATAATATTGTTTAAATCATACACCAGCATGATATTAAATTAGTAATTTCATCAACATCTCAACCTTTGATGCCTCAGTTTTGTTGTTTGCTCAACAAAATAAGATGAATAACAGATTTCGCTGTTTTCCTGTTTCCTATTGTTCTTGTGTTTCAGTGTGGACTGACGTCTACAAATACAACCTGCACATGTGTATACTCCAATATAAACTCACCCGCGTGATTATTAGACGCTCAGAGCAAGTGCAGTAGAGCGAGATAGTCCACACAGGGCGGTTGGGAAGGGATGTGTATGGGTCAAACAAACACAGGGCCGCTGTTCTTTCAGTGCATGTTCGGCCATTTAAACAATAGGTGTACTTCAAAACGTGCGCATCTGACAGTGTCAATGCGTTTGGGCCTTATGTTATTACTCACGTAAATTGTTACTCAGTGAGATTATACATGCAAGTGTGTGTGTGTGTGTGTCCTGCCCTCTGGAGTTATTCCTGTATACCTTATTTATGCACTTATTACAGTCTTTTACTGTCGTCTCTTATTTAATGGGAATAAAAACGGTGTCCTGGAGGCAGGGGAATACATGCTTAATCATTTGACACCCAGACAAATTAGTTCATTTTTGATTGTATTTCTCCAGAGTACCTTAGAGGCAAATAGTTTGTATTCAGTCAACTCCGGATGAGTTTAATTATATGCAAATCAGCTTCGTCAAGTACGGGAGATATGAGGAGAATTGAATTTGTAGTATTCTACCGGTTGCATGTGAGGCATTAACACCAAGTGTTTTGTGTATTTGACTTGGGAAGTCTCCTTTGGGTATATCTTCATATTGGCAAAAGAAAGGAGGACACATTCCTACAGATAGACATGTGGAGACACATTTGGGTCACAGCCCTCCACAGACGAGCACTGCATTAGATAGACACATTAAAAAAATGGACATTAATATCTGAATGACCTGATTTAACAATCTGCCACAATGTCCGCTTGATAGATATGATGATAATCATGCTCTGTCCACAATCCTTGGTTTTGTTGTTTCTTTGCTGCTGAGTCAACACTACAGCTTACTGAATAGAGTGTATCTTTGATGCACTGTGTGTATCCTTGCCAGTGAGTTAGAATTGCAGCTTTACAAGATGACCCATTGACTCACACATTTCCCTTGTGTCAGAAACTGCATTTGTCTTCTCACGCGCAAAGCCGAGTAAATCCAAACTTAGCTTAAGCACGCACTTTACTTAAGAGTTATGTCCAAGTGTGCCGAGAGAGCAGAGATCCAACCCCAAAGGGCAAACACACAATCGCACCCATTCTACCTACTCATGTTATTTTGTCCATTCATGTTTTTCCAACACATGGGGGTTACTCTGTCACTGTGTACAATCAGTACAGCTGCCCCCAGTTCCTCCAAGTCGTGGAACGCTTTGAATGCTTCCCATTGGAAAAATGTAGACACATAAATAAGTTTAAAATAAAATAAATAAGCCCAGCAGATGTTAAACAAGTCATATAAGGCGATTGTTTATGACTAACCCCAACCGATGCATCGCTTTCTCTGTGGCTGTTTCTGACATGAAGTTATAGATACCACAAAATGTCTTAATATCTCAACAAAGTGGTCGATGAGACTCCCATGAGAATGGGAGGCGGTCAATGGGGATGAGATAGTTGGAGATGGACAGTTGTTTTATTGGAGGATGATCCTGGATAGAGGCAGCTGTCGGGCTTGCAGTAAAACAGGACTTGTCAATAATGCGTTTTGCATTACGTGTATTTTAGGTTTTTATTTTCATTTTAATTGATTTTGGTGACATATTAAAAGTCCAAATTCCTTCAGATTGTTATATTTTGTGTTTTTCTCCTGATTATGTGTATGTGTTGTGTCATGATTTATTTGTTTCCGTGGTCATGTACACTCACCCTTGTGGTGGTGACCCACAGCCATTTACAGCCTGTGAGCTCCTTCCTTGGAAAGCTTCCGGTACATTCTTGTCTGGGCAGCATTAGCCACTAAGCTGCTGGAAAAATATATTTGTTCAGCTGCACACACACACACACA
>NW_022286261.1:0-2991 GCF_004355925.1 Anarrhichthys ocellatus | reverse complement strand
TGTGTGTGTGTGTGTGCAGCTGAACAAATATATTTTTCCAGCAGCTTAGTGGCTAATGCTGCCCAGACAAGAATGTACCGGAAGCTTTCCAAGGAAGGAGCTCACAGGCTGTAAATGGCTGTGGGTCACCACCACAAGGGTGAGTGTACATGACCACGGAAACAAATAAATCATGACACAACACATACACATAATCAGGAGAAAAACACAAAATATAACAATCTGAAGGAATTTGGACTTTTAATATGTCACCAAAATCAATTAAAATGAAAATAAAAACCTAAAATACACGTAATGCAAAACGCATTATTGACAAGTCCTGTTTTACTGCAAGCCCGACAGCTGCCTCTATCCAGGATCATCCTCCAATAAAACAACTGTCCATCTCCAACTATCTCATCCCCATTGACCGCCTCCCATTCTCATGGGAGTCTCATCGACCACTTTGTTGAGATATTAAGACATTTTGTGGTATCTATAACTTCATGTCAGAAACAGCCACAGAGAAAGCGATGCATCGGTTGGGGTTAGTCATAAACAATCGCCTTATATGACTTGTTTAACATCTGCTGGGCTTATTTATTTTATTTTAAACTTATTTATGTGTCTACATTTTTCCAATGGGAAGCATTCAAAGCGTTCCACGACTTGGAGGAACTGGGGGCAGCTGTACTGATTGTACACAGTGACAGAGTAACCCCCATGTGTTGGAAAAACATGAATGGACAAAATAACATGAGTAGGTAGAATGGGTGCGATTGTGTGTTTGCCCTTTGGGGTTGGATCTCTGCTCTCTCGGCACACTTGGACATAACTCTTAAGTAAAGTGCGTGCTTAAGCTAAGTTTGGATTTACTCGGCTTTGCGCGTGAGAAGACAAATGCAGTTTCTGACACAAGGGAAATGTGTGAGTCAATGGGTCATCTTGTAAAGCTGCAATTCTAACTCACTGGCAAGGATACACACAGTGCATCAAAGATACACTCTATTCAGTAAGCTGTAGTGTTGACTCAGCAGCAAAGAAACAACAAAACCAAGGATTGTGGACAGAGCATGATTATCATCATATCTATCAAGCGGACATTGTGGCAGATTGTTAAATCAGGTCATTCAGATATTAATGTCCATTTTTTTAATGTGTCTATCTAATGCAGTGCTCGTCTGTGGAGGGCTGTGACCCAAATGTGTCTCCACATGTCTATCTGTAGGAATGTGTCCTCCTTTCTTTTGCCAATATGAAGATATACCCAAAGGAGACTTCCCAAGTCAAATACACAAAACACTTGGTGTTAATGCCTCACATGCAACCGGTAGAATACTACAAATTCAATTCTCCTCATATCTCCCGTACTTGACGAAGCTGATTTGCATATAATTAAACTCATCCGGAGTTGACTGAATACAAACTATTTGCCTCTAAGGTACTCTGGAGAAATACAATCAAAAATGAACTAATTTGTCTGGGTGTCAAATGATTAAGCATGTATTCCCCTGCCTCCAGGACACCGTTTTTATTCCCATTAAATAAGAGACGACAGTAAAAGACTGTAATAAGTGCATAAATAAGGTATACAGGAATAACTCCAGAGGGCAGGACACACACACACACACACTTGCATGTATAATCTCACTGAGTAACAATTTACGTGAGTAATAACATAAGGCCCAAACGCATTGACACTGTCAGATGCGCACGTTTTGAAGTACACCTATTGTTTAAATGGCCGAACATGCACTGAAAGAACAGCGGCCCTGTGTTTGTTTGACCCATACACATCCCTTCCCAACCGCCCTGTGTGGACTATCTCGCTCTACTGCACTTGCTCTGAGCGTCTAATAATCACGCGGGTGAGTTTATATTGGAGTATACACATGTGCAGGTTGTATTTGTAGACGTCAGTCCACACTGAAACACAAGAACAATAGGAAACAGGAAAACAGCGAAATCTGTTATTCATCTTATTTTGTTGAGCAAACAACAAAACTGAGGCATCAAAGGTTGAGATGTTGATGAAATTACTAATTTAATATCATGCTGGTGTATGATTTAAACAATATTATACTATATTATAGGTTAATGACACGCTGCGTTATGTGATTTGCTAAATTAACCTTTTTCTCTTCCCGTAAATATGTGTAATATGTGATATGTTTAATGAATCATCTTGAAGTTGGGGTCATGACATAAATGTGTCCAATAACATGACATTTGGTACATCGTAAGAAATGTCACTGTTAGTTTGTGGGTTGTAATAAACAATAACAATATGTGAGGTGTGTATTTAGATTTCATTAGGCAAAGGCTTTGTTTACATTTCCAAAAGAGCGTGGCGGAGTATGGATCGTGTCTGAGCAGGCAGGCATGGTAGCTCCTATGAGACTCACGAGACGGTTTATTTTGCTGTTTTATAAAAGAAAACAGCTTCAGCTTTAATAAGCATAATTATTTACCAGTTACAAAAAGCTTTAACATGTGGGCCAAGGAAATATCCTTCAAGGATTGTTGCATGACTTAAATTCTAATTAAAATTGGAAAAGCAATCAATCAGGGCAGGTTTTTTTAACTGTGTATTTACTGATCAATAAACCGGTTCGGTCAATAGAGTTTGGGTAAATGGCATTGACTTAGCACGCTTTCCAAGCTGTTTTGTTATTTAACATATTGATCGCTGTGTGTATATGCGTTCATTCATTCAGCCGGGTGCATCTCATTTATACTGTTCGTGGGAGTAATCAGGCAAAGAAAGCTACATGTACAATGTAATTATCGTTTGAAAGTACAGTAGTGGTGTTTAAAGATTTAAATCTGTTGAATTTATGGGCAAAGTTCACCCTAAAGTAGCCTAAAATACGGGCCAAGTTCTCTGACATTTACACTTGGTAATCAGGCCTCATCCTGAATCGTTTTGAATGAACCATATCTGCAAAAATACACACACAGATAGAAACACGTGACACATGCAGAGAGAGTATGAAGGTATATTTGTGTCTC
>NW_022286260.1:0-2945 GCF_004355925.1 Anarrhichthys ocellatus | reverse complement strand
CACAGATATCACCATGAAACTTCACCACTTCATCACTCACATTAAGAGGAGTATTATTTGTATTACAAGTTTACTGAAACATTGTGTTTGAATATGCAAATGAGACATTATGTAATGGTAACTTTTGGTGAATTTAGGAGAAATCTACAGACGTAAACAGACAAAGTAGTAAAATAAAAACTAAAATGTGTATTTTGGATGTTTTCACAACCTCCAAACTGACCAGTGCATAAAAAGTATTGATTTTGCTTTTAATGTATCTCACCTAAAGGACCCTACAGAGAGTTTAACAGACCGACCTGTTCTGCATGTGGCACTCACCTCACAGCTTCTTGTACCTGGCCCTCCTGACTTCCTGTTTGAAACACTGAGACGACTGCAGCTGCAGCTTGGTTTGGGGGGAGTTAAGCTGAGTGTTCAGGTGGACCTGAAGCTGTCTGATTTAAAGGCAGCGCTGATTGCTCTGGCTGATCCTACTATTAGAAGTGAGAGCGATCGTCTTTGAGCAACAGGTGAGCATGTGCTGCAGGGATCCTAAAGCACAGTTGGCAATCAGTAGCTTGGCTGCTTTCATTCCCTTTCATGGACCATGCAAATAATCATTGTTAATCTCATTTTATTTTATATTGCCTCGTAATTTCTTGCTAGTTTTCAGCTTGCTATTGTGTAACTGGCACTAATTTCCAGTCTGTACTTCTACACAGTCAAACCTGTGAGAGGTTTGTTATATCTGAAACATTGGAGACAAACTGTGACAGACGAGCATTGCTGTGAATAACCTCTGATTGTGAACAGCAGTGCTCAGCTTTAGATAATCACCGACTGGTATTATTGTCCTCCGTTCCTTTCTTTCTGATTCAGGAGTAAACAAGCAGCTCTTGATGGATGCTGCTGACGACTGTGTTCCATGTGAATGTGAACGACAGCAGCTAATGAATGAGACGTCACACAGACCAAGACAGCATGAAAGAAAGAGAAAGAGACTTAAAACTTCTATCAACTCTCTAAACCTGCAGGTTTTTGTATATTTAGTGGTGTTGTTGATGGATTCAGGTCCACATTTTAGTGCAAAGTATTTTAACTCTACATATTGTCTTAAACATATGCATAGGTTCCACCCTCTACTGGTTGTAACCCGGCTATGGTTATTGAATTTAGCTTTTGCTGTTAAGAGAAGAGTATTTGAGGAGAGTGGCCATTAGCCTTTCAGTTAGCTTGTGAGACAGTCATGCGGATAGCTCTAATGCTAATCACTAGCATAAACATATCCCAGCCTTGCTTGTAAACTCAAATTCAAAAATGTGAAAATATAAAAGACCCTTTACAGCTACCTCACCTAACCAAACTGCCCCAGAGAGGAGAGGAAGGAGAGCCCAGATGGAAGCTAAGCTAACCCAGCTAGGACCTGAGGCTACTCCACTACCCAGCATGCTCCTGGCTGTTTGATGCCCCGGTCGCAGAAAAATAAAAAGCAGCGGGAGGTCGGTGACTGTTGAGTCCACATCTTCACAGAGACCTGGATCCATGATGGTCCAGGATCAAGCTGCACTAGACGGGCGGACATCAGGACAGAGAACAGGACTCTGGTGGACCAGAGGAGGAGGACTCTGAGCTTACATCGTGCCATCATTTAAACATATAAAGTACGCTGTGTTTATGTATGTGCATGTTAACAGCCCTAGTTACACGTTGTCTTACTTGCATGACTATTGCACACCGGATCACCTCCTCTCCTCAGTACAGGTGGACTCAGGTGACACCAGCAGCCGAGGGGAGAGTCCGATAAGCTTCTGGCTGGTCATGCTGTCAGTAACTGAGACTCCGATAGCGATGAGTAACTCTCCCGTTAGCTGCGTCCATTTTGATCCTGACCAGTGTGGATTCCCTTGTAACGCAATACGCCGTGGAACCGTGGTGTAGATTGGCTCTGTTTTGGATAACCGAGCTGTATCCAGTGCCAACCTGACCACCATCACACACACACACACACACACACACACACACACACACACACACACACACACACACACACCTTACATACACTAGAGTGTGTCACACCAGGCAGCAGCTCTTTGGCAGTGCCCTACTTTTAATGCATTAGAAGCATTTTCTTTGGTGATGGCTGGCATCATCGCAGTGCACTCAGAAATAAAGCCGCGCACACTCGTTTCTATTAACACTAGCGAGTTAGTCCGGACATCAAAGCGGTGAGCGGTGAGGCCTCGCTGAGCCTCCGCAGGCCCCAAATCAGCAGCAGGGGACAAACGGACAAATAAAACCTTTAGAAATGTAGGTTACTGGCATGAATATCTCAGGCAGCTCTTGTTACTGTATGTGGGAGGGTGACAGTGAAGCCGAGGGAGAGAGAAGGAGATGCTACACGCCTCTGCATTGAATAACCACATCCCCCAATTTCAGCGACACATTCGGAGGCTGCGATTGCTCTCATTTGAGCGGTTGTGTGTGTTAGCGTAGCGTTCGCTAACGCCAACATAGTGTGCCTATGAGGGGGACTTATAGCGCCATCAGAGCATGTTGCTCTAAATATATTGTTATTAAAAACTCATCCATGATCTTAATGGAAAAAAAGAAGATTTAAATTGGTGCTGCAGCTTCAATCAATTTTTCATCCAGTCAGGAAACAGTTGCTAACAACCCCGAGGGCAGATTTAAATTGGTAATGTTGTTTACCTGGCAATCAATCGTTTGTGAGTGGAACCGAGGCCAATCTGTGAGGGTTGATCTTTTCTGCCCCACACCCCCGAGACTTTTAGCATCATTCACTGCTGGGGATGAACAGCCTGATTCAGGCTTCGCTAGAAGATTACATTTCCTCCGACTGAGCCCCAGTGTTTGTTTTGGAGCACACACGGGACGCTTTTACCATCCTGTGTTTTAAAAACCTTTTTCCACCCAGACACGAGGTCTTGGATTGTTTCTGTCAC
>NW_022286259.1:0-2992 GCF_004355925.1 Anarrhichthys ocellatus | reverse complement strand
TAGTGAATATTTATTAAAAATAATAATCAATAGCTTTACTGTTGATAGGTGTAGCATGACCAAAATCACTTCATACATCAATGGGCTCCTCCTTGTACTACAACTGCTATTTTGAAAAAATATGATTTAGATTCATTTTAGTGAATATTTATTAAAAATAATAATCAATAGCTTTACTGTTGATAGGTGTAGCATGCCCAAAATCACTTCATATATCAATGAGCTCCTTCCTGTAGTACTACAACTGTTATTTTAGTTTCACCAGACTTGTAGATGGTTATTTATAAATCAGCTCATGGCTGCCTCATGGCATCTGCCCCTCAACCAATCAAATGATAGATGCCTAGGGTGACTAGGTCACTAACCAATCAGGAGCACCTTTCAATTAAGTTCTACCTGCAGTGATCTTTCAGTTTGTCAGTCTCCAATGCAAACCACGATGGGGAAAGACATCTTTCGATACCTAATGCGTTTGCCACATTTATTTTTCCTTTTTCACAATGTTGTTACAGCATGACAATATATGTGTATATCCTTTGTTGAAGATGAAATGAGTGAACTACTTATGATGGCTCTTATCTTGATGTATGTGGTACTATATTTTTATTCAAGACAAATACACAATACAAAACATAGGTTCACAATTGCACTAGTTTATTTATTTATTTATTTTATTTTATTAGTTTATTTGATAAGGGACAGTGCACACTAATAAAAACATTTCTGTAAATGCGCCAGAGTTAGCCAAGAGGCTATTTTTCATCTGTAGTCCCAAGAGGTAGATGTTACAAAATAAACCTAAAAACAGAATGTAAGATTACATTTAAAAGGTTATACAATATTGACGCTTTACAATGCGTGCACAAATAATGAATAAAGTGAGAATATTAATATACGTAGTATCATCATTCAGGAGACTCTTAAACATTGTCAAGTACTAACAAGACATGCAACACAGAGGCTCTCAAATTCAACACACACAAGCAAATAAAGTAAGAGATAACTACAGGTGCATCTCAATGAATTAGAATATCATCGAAAAGTTAATTTATTTCAGTAATTCAATTAAAAAAGTGAAACCCATATATTATATAGATTCATTACACACAAGGTGATATATTTCATGCGTTTATTTCTTTTCATTTTGATGATTATGGCGTACAGCTAATGAAAACCCCAAATTCAGTATCTCACAAAATTAGAATATTACATAAGACCAATTAAAAAAAGGATTTTTAATACAGAAATGTTGGTCTACTGAAAAGTATGTCCATATACAGTATGCACTCAACACTTGGTCGGGGCTCCTTTTACATTTTTACATGAATTACTGCATCAATGCGGCTTGGCACGGTGGCGATGAGCCTGTGGCCCTGCTGAGGTGTTATGGAAGCCCAGGTTGCTTTGATAGGGGCCTTCAGCTTGTCTGCATTGTTGGGTCTGATGTCTCTCATCTTCCTCTTGACAATACCCCATAGACTCTCTCTGGGGTTTAGGACAGGCGAGTTTGCTGGCCAATCAAGCACAGTGATACTGTGGTCATTAAACCAGGTATTGCTACTTTTGGCAGTGTGGGCAGGTGCCAAGACCTGCTGGAAAAGGAAATCAGCATCTCCATAAAGCTTGTCAGTAGAGGGAAGCATGAAGTGCTCTAAAATTTCCTGGTAGAAGGCTGCGCTGACTTTGGACTTGATAAAACACAGTGGACCAACACCTGCAGATGACATGGCTCCCCAAATCATCACTGACTGTGGAAACGTCACACTGGACCTCAAGCAACTTGGATTGTGTGCCTCTCCACTCTGCCTCCAGACTCTGGACCTTCATTTCCAAATGAAATGCAAAATTTACTTTCATCTGAAAAGAGGACTTTGGACCACTGAGCAACAGTCCTTTTTCTCCTTAGTCCAGGTAACTTAGCCCAGGTAAAACGCTTCTGACGTTGTCTGGTTCAGGAGTGGCTTGACACAAGGAATGCGACAGTTGTAGCCCGAGTCCCGGATACGTCTGTGTGTGGTGGCTCTTGAAGCACTGACTCCAGCCGCAGTCTACTCCTTGTGAATCTCCCCCAAATTCTTGAAAGACCTAAACCCCAGAGAGAGTAATTCATGTAAAAGGAGCCCCGACCAAGTGTTGAGTGAATGCTGTATACTGTACATGGACATACTTTTCAGTAGACCAACATTTCTGTATTAAAAATCCTTTTTTTAATTGGTCTTATGTAATATTCTAATTTTGTGAGATACTGAATTTGGGGTTTTCATTAGCTGGACGCCATAATCATCAAAATGAAAAGAAATAAACGCATGAAATATATCACCCTGTGTGTAATGAATCTATATAATATATGGGTTTCACTTTTTGAATTGAATTACTGAAATAAATTAACTTTTCGATGATATTCTAATTCATTGAGATGCACCTGTATGTTAAATAGAAACGTGCACTAAAGAGAATATTATACTGCAATTTTTAGACACTAAAAAACATCCACGTCAGAGGCACAAAACATAAAAGCATGCAGAGTATGTGAAATACATAAATCAGTCAGACACAGCTAAACAACAATAAAAGACAAGCATGCAGGTAGATGAGGGTCGACCGGCAATTTCAAGAAAGACAGACGAGGGAAAGTTCAACACGGACAGAGAAGCAGTTACATTCTAGTGCTGACAGAGTTGGGTACTAACTAACCATTTCTTTAATTGAGCTTTAAATTAACTGTATGTTTGTAGTTCTCTAATGGTTACTGGTTTGACCAAATCACTGATACTTTAATGTCACTTGGAATCGTTACCAGAAAGAGAATTTGACAGCACCTGTCAAAAGTGATTTTGGTCACACTACAATATAACAGTAAAGTTATTGAATATTATTTCCAATAAAAATGCACTAAAATTAATCAAAGTCATATTTTTTCAAAATAGCAGTTGTAGTACAACAAAGAGGAGCCCATTGATGTGTGAAGTGATTTTGGTCATGCTACACCTAT
>NW_022286258.1:0-2993 GCF_004355925.1 Anarrhichthys ocellatus | reverse complement strand
ACAGCTAGGACACAAAGCTGGTCCTGTTGTTCTCCCTGCCAACAAACAGACAACTGCAGTCAGTGACAAAGTGATTAGACTTGACTGTAGTAAATGTCTATGTGGCAGAACATTATCGTGTATATATTGCAACAACTTACCTCTGCCTGTTTCCTCTTCCCAGGGTGTTCGGGCAAAATACTTCCCCGGGGGCTCAAGCACCCATTTATAGTTCCGGGAAATACCAACTACAGGAAGCGGGTAGGGGGAAGTGAAAATAGGTGTTGCTGTGTTTAGTTAGATAAATGATGGTGTTTATTATTTACTTTATTGATAGGAATTCTAATTAGTTGTTCATTATTATAGATACTTGTGGTGTGGGTAAAATCTGGTAAATATTTATTATACATATATGTTTAGCAATATACTTACCCGTAGATGGCAGGGCTGGTCCAATTAGCTGGACCAGGTGTGTGTATATACAGTAAGGGCCTCATTTTGTTTGTGTGGGGGGTAGTGAAGGCAACTAGATACTGGTGTCAATGTTGGTGCGATGGTCGACCTTTTAAAAATAAAAGAAGCATCTTCTGAAACTACTCTGGACTCCTGAACTCTTCATTTGCCTCCATGGCCACTCGGCATGTTTACAAGTGAGACATACAGTGCCGCCATACTATTGAATTAGTCAATGACTACATTCATGACATTGACTTGACTGGCAGCTTGATATGGCCATAATATGTCAGTGTTGGTTTGATTGGTGGTCATCTGCGCTGGGAAAAAAATCAATTCACGCAGCTTTCAGTTAACCCTGAAAGTAGCACTTCATCACAGACAGACACCAGACATTTAAATTCAACAGCCACTACAGGTCCAACAGAACCGCATCCAAATGTTACGACTCCTGATTAACCTGAACACAGATGACTGTGGGAGCTCAGACCCTGAGATGCTGTCCAACAAGTAGTCTGATGACTGTTATTAACACCACTAACTCCAACAACCACGTCAATAACAAAGAACACCATTTGCAGTGTGGACCTAAGTCCCAGAAAAACCAAAGAAATGCAGGAGTCACTCAGCATCATCCATGTGAACCAGACAGTAAAGGCCCTAAAAACATCTGAAGAGGGCCAAGTGTTCCCCCTCCATTGCCCGACTGAACATTTCTGAGGTTAAATAATTTCAGTCATTAATCAAATGAATGTTTTGTTGTGAATTGCAGAGAACTTTAGAAGTCATATTTCTCTCCAAGAACATTTAAATGCTGACGACTGGATGAATATCTGCTCAGAGCAGAATGCAGAACTTAATTTAAGTCTTGGCACACAATAGCAGAGAGGTGCTCCATGCACCGCAACATGGTCTGAGAGAGAATGAAAGATGAAAGAAACTAATAGAAAAACAAATGTGTGCATGGCAAGTTACAAACACCCACAGTTTTGGTGCCACACCTACCTTTATGCTGCATATATGCCTTTAAACACACACACTGAAAAAGACCCACATAACAAGCACATTATTGAACAGATTTGCTCATCAACAAACCCTTACACCATGTTATTCATTTATAGACAGATGAGCTCATCTAAATGTGCAGAGAGGAAAATTCACCTGAAGACTTTACACACGGACACACACAAGTTGAAGACGACCGTGCGTGACATGCTAAGATTTTACCAGCATCTTCAGTTGTCCTGTTAGCATTCAGCTGCAGCTGTTCCCTTATTGCACTGAAACACTGGGATTCACCACAACAGCAGCACCCAGCAAGTACTAAAGGCCCAATCAGAGCCCACTCAACCTGCAGCATCACAGATTAGAGACATGTTTTCCATCCTAAACTGGTTTTAGTGCGTTGTACCAGTTAGCAGGACTAATTCCGATTGACAGCTACTCTCAATATTGTTCATTTTGAGATGAATCTGATGATCACATTGTCTCAGGAGAACAACATCCAACTACTTTTCTCCACCAAGCTACCCTGAGCTAGTTGTTCTGTTTAATTGTGTCAAAGAAGCTGCTGTGGGGTCAAAGGATGTATCCTACTGTTGTTGGGAATAACATAGCCTCAAAAAGGGGTTATCAGCAATATGTTGGGAACGTAAAGGAGCGTGTTTGGGTTATCAGTATCTAAGAAACTAAATTTTTGACATCAATAGAATTATTAATGTCAGTAACAATTATTAATGATTATTAATAATAACGGGGCACCACCCTGCGAACAGGGACCAATAACCAAACGATAAACTAAGTCTCATAATTAGTGTTCACTCACAATGTCAATAGTCTGAGTACTATTACACATTCAGAGTGAAAGTGAAGGTTTAAGTTCGAGCACAGACCACATATACAGCTATCATCACAATACATGCACAAAGTAATCACAGACAGCTGCTCTTTAAAATATAACAGTTTTACGTTCTAATACTAATGATCTAGTCAACTAATATCTAAACTAACAACTATACATTCATGAGCACGCTATCTAAAATCAACAGACTATTGAAAAGAGGAGGGGGGAGTGTGTGTGTGTGTGTGTGTGTGTAAGGGGGAGCAGCGAGGGAACAGCTCAGCGACGTATGACGTAGTTGGGACGTGGTGACGTCTCTCATGCGCGAGACTCAAAATGGCGGATAGCCAACAGGAGACCCGGCGTCTAGTGCTGGTAGCCGTTTAGCACGTAGCTAGATTAGCGCAAAGCTATATATGTGTGTGTGTGTGTGTGTATTAGTAAAAGCGAAGGGGAAGGAACAAAGCAAAATGAAATAAAACAAAAGATTAAGATCCTCTGATCTTAATCAGATCCTCTGATCTTAACATCTATATCTATATATATATCTATATCTATATATATATATAGATATATCTATATAGATATAGATATATCTAGATATATATCTAGATATATATCTAGATATATATCTATAGATCTATATCTATATATCTATATCTATATATCTATAGATATAGATATATCTATATCTATCTATCTATATATCTCTCTCTCTCTC
>NW_022286257.1:0-2993 GCF_004355925.1 Anarrhichthys ocellatus | reverse complement strand
TATATATATACATATATATATATATACATATATATATATATATATATATATATACATATATATATATATAAATATATATATGTTGTATATGTACTGTACACATTCATTCACATATTGGGAATTGAATACTATAACTGTCAATTTGTTTTCAAACCACTGCAGAATTTTATTGATTTTCACTGATAAACAGCCGGAGATGTTGACTTTCATGAAAAATTCAATTTGCAATAAATGTGTTCAACATTGACATAAACTGTCCATATTATATTTTACTGGTCTGAAGGTATTTTGGATCAATACCTTCAATGAAGGAAATCACTCCAGCATACTAAACATTCTAACTTTGAGACCGTTTGTGTTTCGTCCTGTTTCAACGCTTCAGTGGTGCACAAAGCTCCCAGTTAGGTCCTGACCCTCAGTCTCATCCGACTCCTTTAGGATGAACTGGACCGGACACTGTGTGAGTCAGAGCTGGACCCAATGGGATCAAATCTCTGCAGCTGGTTCAACATCTGGTGGACGGACTGAAACCAGCAGACAGGCGCCTGTCGGAGTGTTTTTGTTGGTTGGAATTACTGGATGTCCACATACTTCTGGCCATGTAGTTAATTTAATTACTTATTTTTTTTAAATATATATATTTTATCTATTTGTGGCTGAAAAAAGTCTTTAAAACCTTTAACAACATAATGAGCAAAACACACACACACACACACACACACACACACACACAGAAGCAGAAGCAGTCTTGGGTCTGAGGTGAAGCCAACAGACACGCCAGAGGTCTCCAGAGGTTGCCTTTCTTCTTCTGGGGTTAATTGGTGGCAAAGAGTTGAGGTTAACCGACGCCGCACGGCTCTCTGGCCTCTCTCCTCTCCTCCCTCTGTCGCTGAGACGGAGAAACACAGCGGTCACCTGGGAGTCCGGCAGCCGGCCGGGCGGCGGGCGGGCGGGCGGACCGGAGCGGAAAAGAAATGACTTGTTTACGGTGAAACAGCGAAGCGTGGCAGCGAGGAGAAGGGAAGGAGGCGAGTCGATTGGACCTCCACGCTGGACCCGTAAATAATCAATCAGAGCGCCGGTGTTAAATCACCAGAGGAAGAAGGCAGCGCCTCGAGAACTCTCCATCTCTGTCACAGGGCGGGTTTGAGAATGATGCTGGATGTGTGTGCAGAGGGGATGCTGGGACTGTGGCAGATACTTCCACAATGAATCAAACGGCCTTCAGAGACCGGAGGACTCGTGTCTGGAATCGTGTTAACATCCGCACACTCATCAAAAACTAACACGTTCAATAAAACACAATCAAGCAGCAACGAGAAGGAAAGAATGAGCGAAGCGGTCCGATCGGCTGGAGAAGATGTTCCCTCTGTGGTTCTGTGAGTTTATGTTTAAGTCTCGTGTGTTTCAGGACGTTTCTAGAGATGAATGCATGAGAAGGAGCGAGGTGAGCTCGATTCGTGGTTTGACTTAATGACGTACACGAAATAAAGATTCTACTGCGCTGACTGTAAATCAAACATGTAATATTCAAAAGTGGGAAGTTTGGTGCTGCACACAAATCAACATCAACTACATTTACATGCAGACTGAACGATATTGTTCATTTAATATGCTTCATTTAAGCATCGACACGCCAACCGCAGGAGAGAACGACGTCATCGTGGGATTCACTGGTGATGAAGACGAGGAGCCTGAATGGCTGCACGTAAATGTGAATCTTTGAGGAATATTTATTTTCACTTCCCATAAAGTAGTAAACAGGTTATTACGAATGTATTCTTCTCTGAATGAAAGCAAAAGCCTGAATATTTAGTGCATGTAAACGTGGTGATTGTGGAAGTCTTTTTGAATATGACGATGGATTATGAATCTCTATTCTGCAGGTGGACATGAGTTAATTTAAGATCAGTTTAATGAACGATACTTATCTACTCAACTATAAACTGATTCGTCTCTGTGTGTTCAGACTTCAGGACTCAGTCAGAGACTGAACGAGCTGTTGGGAGATGTCTTTGCTCACTGAGCCTCTTCCCTTCCCGTCCATCTGGTCTCAGCTGGTGTGCATCACTACAGGTGAGATCTCTCATTACGCTCGGCAGCCATTAACACGCGCACCCCGAGAATGAATCAACGACCTTCCAGAAAAAGAAACCCGACCCGCTTTTAGTGCCGCAAATTACGGCCGGTAATGTGCGAGAGCCTCGGGGTTGTAATCAAGAGTTTCCTCGCCGCGCTGTGTGAAGAGGGTGTTAGTGGACTTGAAGCATGTACAGGTTGTCATTAATCCTGCGTTTCAGTGAGACGGCAGCACCGCGGGAAGCGGCGCCCACCTCCTCCCCCGCCTCCCCTACCCCCACCCCCACCGCCGCTACCGCCGCACAGAGCCAACAGGTTTAATAAATACTTCTGCTAAACGCCGAACGGCTCGGCCTCACACTGAGGAGGTAAAGAGGTGGGAAGTAATGAGAGACACTGACCGGAGAGCTCACAAACGCAGCGGGAAGAAAACATTCAGCACAGTTTTACACAAACAGACACTCGAACGCCACAGCTGGGATGTGAAGAGGGTTCAACCTGCAGGACTGTCAGAGGGACAAACATGAAAATACAACTGATTCATGGTCCCCAGAGGATGAAACCTAACGACTTCCTGATCTTTCCTCTTTGCACAACCGTCCAATAGGATGAAATCAATCGCAAGTATTCATGGTCCCCAGAGGATGAAACCCTTTTGATTTAAACGACCTCTCGGCTTTCCTCTATCGCCACATTCAGGACAAACTTTTGCATTTTTATCTTGAACGACCAGGAAGCCTAAAAGAAAACGTTTGCATCGGATGATATCAATGATTTCATCACTTGTTGGTTTAGTCTTAAAAAAGAGATTTAAAAGTGATTCATGCGCGTCACAGTTTAAGACTAAGGTGCTGTTTTTAAATCTTGGTCCATGTCTTAAAAAAACCCAAAATATTCTGTGTACACATCAACGA
>NW_022286256.1:0-2994 GCF_004355925.1 Anarrhichthys ocellatus | reverse complement strand
ATCTGTGGAGGATCTGGGTCCTCTTGGTCCAGACTGGAGTTCCTCTCCTGAATACAGAGCTGCTGGTCAGAGAGAACCTCCTCCTCCTTACAGACATGTTGCTGTGGGAGCTCTGGAGGGTCAGATAAAAGAAATAGGATACGACTGTGATGGTAGATAAACAGATATTAAGCAGAAAAATACTGGTAACGTTTTGTATTTAAATCATTAGGATCCTTTATTCATTTACAGGTCATAATGCCCTGTTGTTGTTTTACCATATAAGTTGTACTCACCTAGCCTGTGTAACTTTATTTCGGGTTTCCAAAAAATATTCAACAGTTTGCTCTGACGGTCGATCTCTTTCTGGTACTCGACGATAGTTTTTTCAAAAACTCCGAATATTTCTTCAGCAGCAGCAGATAGTCGCTCGTTGACAAACTTTCTCAAAGACACAACTGACGACATTGCTGCTTAAATACAATTACGGTGACTCTTTTTAAGTTTGACTGATGTGTACTTCCTTACCGCGACTAGCGCCCGTCTTCTGTTTACTTCCGCAAGATGGCTTTTCTTCTTCTTCCTCTTCTTTAAATTTGATTGGCGGGGGCAACCAACTTGAATAGGTGCATACCGCCACTTACTGGAGTGTGCAGTTTCAGGGTAAAAATGTTCATCACTGTTCTAAATGATAATAATAATAAATAAATAAAATTTAAAAAAAATATATATAAGTAAATAAACCTAGACAACAACTTATGGAAGGCCATTTCCACCAGCCCAAAAAAAAAAAAAATCCACTCTCAATATATATTTAAATTTGTTTTTTGCTGTTGCTGTTGCCAGCAAAAAAATTATAATAATTAGAATTCTTTCTTTTGTGACCTTTTTTTTGCTTGCGGGCTTCCATAACGACTACTAACAACTAAATCCTAAAGTCTAAACCTGTTTCTTTAAGAAATCGCAACAGTGCTCTGCAGCACTCACGACATTCTTCGTCCGCTGCAAGAACTCCCTCCAAACTTCACCTCCGTCCCAACTGACACATTTTTTGCTTCAAGATGTTCCTGTCTGAATTGTATCTTCGACATTTTAGGATAACACGCTCCACGTCTTCAGTAACATTACAAATAGTGCACTTATGCCTTAACTTCTTTAATCCCCAGTATCTCTATGGCTGCCTCTACAATTGTCTTAATTCTGTCACTTTTCTCTTTTGTTGAATTGCCAAATTCATAGTTTTGCAGATGAAGGCCACGAAACAGATTTTATCTACAATTAGCGTGTCCTCATTTATCCAGCCGGCGAGCAGCAACATCAAAACACCTCTTGCATGTTAAAGCTGACCTGAACACTTTTCTTCACTAAAACTACTTTTTCTATTGAAGACAGTCACACACATCTGCAGACTCGATAACAATTTATTGTTTATAACTTCAGACTTCAGCATGAATCTGGTATTCTTACATCACCACCGTATGCAACTTTATTAGAATACATACTGTACATGAGATCAAATAACAGCAGATGTAGAACAACATCGACAATGTGTATGTGTGTCATCTCTAAAGTCCCCTAAAACAAAACATATATCAAGTTGAACCAATTACAAAAAAAAAACATATCAACATAGAAAATAAAATGACATGTTGCAAACAGAAAAGACAATACTAGTTGACAGGATGACAACACAAGTCACCCAACACCACTAGAGAGTCAACAACCCACTCATATAATCCATTCTTGCAACAATGTGTAGGAGGCTTCATATAGAACTGTCAAATACTACTTGAGGTACATGCATCTTGAGTTCTTGTTGAATATTACACTAAAAGTGAACCGACACACCTCGTGAATTGACATTCATCCCAACCAACAAGATCACACCATTAACAGCAACCACTGTGAAAGTAACACGTTTCCTTGATTTAGATTACAATTGTTTGAATAAAATACTGTTTGCTAACAGAAATGTCAGTAATATAGTTGAATAAAGGGATACTTTTGATTAAGATATGGTCATCTCAACGTTATTTAAAACATTTTACATTGATACAGAGATGTAGTTATTGCAAAAGTGTATTTCATTCAGTTAGTGAACACGTCTCCACGGGAGTTTCAACGCGATGGTTTCTCCTGTTTGTTGATCCTCAGGTGTGTTTTTTTTAACAATGTGATTGGAGTAAAATTCTTCCCTCCAGGGCTGCAATCATGTGGCTCCTCATTTCTGAGTTCTTGTGTGTTTTGATCATTAAGCACTAGAATCGCCTCCCACATATTTGACAAATACAAGGCTACTTGCCTGTCGTCCCTTATCTGACACATTAAAATACATTTTCTTGCAGATTTTGCAAAGTTACAGCTTTAAACCGTTGTGGGGTCTTCTCATGTGTACTGCCAGGTCACCACTAAGTCTGAACGTTTTCCCACATAAGAGGCAAGTAAATGGCTTCTCACCGGTGTGGATTCTCATGTGAACCGTCAAGTCACCATTACGTCTGAAATCTTTGCCACATATTTTGCAAGAATGTGGTTTCTCACCTGTATGGATTCTTATATGAGAGTTCAATGCTGATTTCTGACTGAATCTATTACCACACGTTTTGCAAGAATACGGTTTCTCACCTGAGTGAGTTCTCAGGTGAATGATCAAGCTTGACGGACAGATAAATTCTTTTTTACACGTGTCACATTTAAAAGTCTTATATGAATGAGGCCATTCACCTGTGTGTACTATCAGATGCCTCTGCAAATGTGACTTGTACTCAAAACTTTTGTTACACATGGCACATTGGAGAGTCTTTTTACCCGTGTGAGTATTACTGTCAATCTTTGACGTAGTCGGGTCAGATTGACTCTTTGTGAGACTCTTCCTTTTGCAACGTCTTTTCTTAACTTTCGGCTCTGCATGTTTAGTTGATCTTGAGTCTCTCTTCTTGGCTCGTTTCTGATCTTGGCTCTCAGCTGTATGAGAGTTGTTGGAGAGGAGCTGGTGGTCACTTTCTGGTCCTGATA
>NW_022286255.1:2927-2994 GCF_004355925.1 Anarrhichthys ocellatus | reverse complement strand
ACACACATATATACGTACACACATATATACGTACATACATATATACGTACATACATATATACGTACA
>NW_022286255.1:0-2917 GCF_004355925.1 Anarrhichthys ocellatus | reverse complement strand
ACATATATACGTACATACATATATACGTACATACATATATACGTACATACATATATACATACACATATACACATATATACACATACACATACACATATACACATATATACACATACACACATATATACACATACACACATATATACACATACACACATACACACATATATACACATACACACATTATATTCTGATTGCTGTGAGAGAGGCATGTCTGACCATTCCTGTAGTGTCTCGTCTGAACCACTAGAGGGCGCCAGTGCTCACCTACCTGTGATGTGTCTTTACCAATCATTACCAGATTTTAAACAGGCTCTATAAGGGTCAATATAGACGACTGGGCACATTTCAGGGACCAGCATGTCTACAAAGTGTAGTGCGTGTGTGTGTGTGGACTGACCTTGTGTCTGATAGCAGGCAGAGCGTCTACCAGCTTCTGCAGCCCCTCGTGCCTCTTTCCCACCTACACAAAGGATTAGACATTAATCTGGATTGCAGTCACAGTCTAAACTGCATACACAACACACAGCAGGGAACATATACAGCATCGCCTCAGCAATGTGCATGTAACTGTTAACAAGCTAGACTGAAACGTGTCCACGCACATCAGTCAATGTGTCTTCATCTCAAAGTGTGTAGTACCTTAAGAAAGACTCCAATGACAGCCAGTCCGTTGTCCTCCATCACCGCCTCCTCGAACAAACTGTACTTGTCAGAGTTCCAGTGGACCAAGTGGAGCTGAAAACACACACACACACACACATACACGTCATGAGTCTGTGTGTGTGCGTGAGAGAGAGCGACTCTAAACCATAACCGTGATCTTTTTAACACCTCGGCCCTGATCCCCGGCCCACTCATTCTGTCCTCCGGATGACCCACTAATTCCTTCTTTTCAAAATAAGAGTTTATTCTTTCAACAGACTCTTTTTAGAAGCAACGTCACTTAAAAATACCATACGTGGAGGTACAATTCAGGGCATGTGTGTGAATTAGGAGCAGACGTTTTTTGTGCATATTCAAAACAAATAAAAAACCAACGGAAAACATTCATTGAAGTCATTTTTCTAAGATCAGATAAGAAGAATACATGGAGGTTCATTCATTATTCATCCAGTAGATTTAGCCGCAGCTCGAAATCATTCACACATTATCACCGACTGCAACAGAGACGGCAGAAGCAGAGCTTCCCCAACATGTTCTATAATATAGAGTCTATACAGTTGCGTGAAAAAGTGTTTGCCCCCTTCCTGATTTGTTATTGTTTTGCATGTTTGTCACACTTAAATGTTACAGATCATCAAACTAATTTAAATATTAGACAAAGATAACAAGTAAACACAAAATGCAGTTTTTAAATGAAGGTTTTTATTATTAAGGGGGAAAAAAATCCAAACCTACATGGCCCTGTGTGAAAAAGTGATTGCCCCCTAAACCTAATAACTGGTTGGGCCACCCTTAGCAGCAACAACTGCAATCAAGCGTTTGCGATAACTGGCAATGAGACTTTTACAGCGCTGTAGAGGAATTTTGGCCCACTCATCTTTGCAGAATTGTTGTAATTCAGCCACATTGGAGGGTTTTCGAGCATGAACCGCCTTTTTAAGGTCATGCCACAGCATCTCAATCGGATTCAAGTCGGGACTTTGACTAGGCCACTCCAAAGTCTTCATTTTGTTTTTCTTAAGCCATTCAGAGGTGGACTTGCTGGTGTGTTTTGGATCATTGTCCTGCTGCAGAACCCAAGTGCGCTTCAGCTTGAGGTCACGAACAGATGGCCGGACATTCTCCTTCAGGATTTGTTGGTAGACAGCAGAATCCATGGTTCCATTTACCACAGCAAGTCTTCCAGGTCCTGAACCAGCAAAACAGCCCCAGACCATCACACTACCACAACCATATTTTACAGTTGGTATGATGTTCCTTTTCTGAAATGCCGTGTTACTTTCACGCCAGATGTAATGGGACATACACCTTCCAAAAAGTTCAACTTTTGTCTCGTCAGTCCACAGAGTATTTTCCCAAAAGTCTTGGGGATCATCAAGATGTTTTCTGGCAAAACTGAGATGAGCCTTTATGTTCTTTTTGCTCAGCAGTGGTTTTCGTCTTGGAACTCTGCCATGCAGGCCATTTTTGCCCAGTCTCTTTCTTATGGTGGAGTCATGAACACTGACCTTAATTGAGGCAAGTGAAGCCTGCAGTTCTTTGGATGTTGTTCTGGGGTCTTTTGTGACCTCTTGGATGAGTCGTTGCTGCGCTCTTGGGGTAATTTTGGTCGGCCGGCCACTCCTGGGAAGGTTCACCACTGTTCCATGTTTTCGCCATTTGTGGATAATGGCTCTCACTGTGGTTCGCTGGAGTCCCAAAGCTTTAGAAATGGCTTTGTAACCTTTTCCAGACTGATAGATCTCAATTACTTTGTTTCTCATTTGTTCCTGAATTTCTTTGGATCGCAGCATGATGTCTAGCTTTTGAGGATCTTTTGGTCTACCTCACTTTGTCAGGCAGGTCCTATTTAAGTGATTTCTTGATTGAGAACAGGTGTGGCAGTAATCAGGCCTGGGTGTGGCTAGAGAAATTGAACTCAGCTTTCCAAAGATGTGATAAACCACAGTTAATTTATGTTTTAACAGGGGGGGCAATCACTTTTTCACACAGGGCCATGTAGGTTTGGATTTTTTTTCCCCCTTAATAATAAAAACCTTCATTTAAAAACTGCATTTTGTGTTTACTTGTGTTATCTTTGTCTAATATTTAAATTTGTTTGATGATCTGAAACATTTAAGTGTGACAAACATGCAAAAAAATAAGAAATCAGGAAGGGGGCAAACACTTTTTCACACAACTGTATATTCATACAGAGTGTGTGCGCGCATGCTCAGCTGAGAGACTGAGTCCTGCCGAGAGGAGAGAGCAA